>NC_142354.1:7558333-7720000 GCF_059441175.1 Urocampus carinirostris | reverse complement strand
GGATATTGTGTTGTATTACTGTACGCAGGAAGTCGCCCCAAGTGGAAGTTTTGATTTATCGAAACGTCCAAAATTTTCAACAGCAATGAGTAGAATGTCAGGGTCTCCCCCTTTGTCTTTTTCACTGGCATTTAAAAGGAAATATTTTGAAAAATTTCGACAACATCAAAGAGCATTCCACTCCAAGAATATTTCATTCCATGGCATATTTAATCACAATTGCAGTCGTTTGTGCTACTTTTATGTCAATGATCTGCATTTATGTAGCACTTTTCAAGTCACTAAAGATCTCTCAAAGCATTTTACAATGTGCTTCACACACGTACCCATTCACACACACTCACTCACCGATATCGGTGTCAGCCATGCAAGGCTTCAGTGTCTTTCCCAAGGACACTTGGGCAGGTAATTCGTCTCCCAAGTGTCATAGGTCCCAGTTGGTTGTATTTATTAGAGGGTCAACCTAACTCAGCCTTATTTTTTTTTTCCCTGCGGGGATGAATAAAGTATCTATCTTTCTATCTATCTAATACAATGGACATATTGATTTGGTCACGGCCAAAATCCGATGTGTCTTCTTTAGTATCCCAAGCTTTTTTTCCATGGTTATCGTGTTTTTGGTTCTCCTATAGCGTCACTGCAAGCCTTGGAACGTATAGCAAATAAATACAGTCTTGACGAAGCACACGAGATTCTGAACTAAATGAGAGAGAAAAAGGCATTGTGGGAAGGAAAGGGTCCAGCCAATGGCATATAAACATTTTCATGATGCTGTGACGCAAACCAATAGATCAGCATTTTTAGGACACGGACTAATATCAGGCAGTCATTTTGGAATTGTAATCAAATTTGAGTTTGATGTTTTGGGGCATGCCAATTGATTTGTTGTTTCGGTATCGTGGAAGGAAATGCTGTCCAGAGGAGCCGAAAAAAACATCCTAATTTCACTCTGTAATATGAAAGCGTTATAAGGGGTCATTCTATTGGTGGGTCTACTGCAAGGGTGTCCAAATTTTTGAGAAAACGGGGGTGCCAGATTTGGTAGGCTGAAAATGTGTAATGGCTGAATATCCAGCCTGGCATTCTTTAAACAGTCTTGACCCCGTCGCTCGCCTTTGTAGTATTTTCATTGGAATTGTGGGATCTTGCAGGAAAAAAGCGCTGGTTGCTGTTATAACCGCTTCCAGTTGCCCCACCTTTTCACAACGTTCGTTTCCAGTTAGCTTTTTGTTGTCAGCGTGTTCAGTCTGCCTCTTAAAATTCTATTATCTGAAAAGTTTCTTGGCAAATTAGGCGGACGCGGTTGTTTTGGATTTCCGTGGTAAAATACTCCAATTTCCACTTCTCCTGGAAGCGGCCGGCAGCCCTCACAGTCAACGTTCTTTTTTTTTTTTTACAGTCACCATGTCGGAAATGGGTTGGTGTCTGGGACCAGGAACGGAGACGGGACCCAATTTGGTTCGTTTTACTCAACTTTATTTAGAAGGAGGAAAGAACTTGCACCCACGATCCGGGGATCGTCAGTCACTGGTAGCAGATCGCTAGGAACGTGAAAGTGGCACTTCCGTGTCGAGCGAAGACAATGTCGAGAGTGAGGAAAAAAACAGGTCGATGGAAAACAATCTGATTATTTTGCCGATTTCCAATGTAGCTTTTAGCCTCTAATATTTTGATTGATACCACTCTTGGCCACCGCCAATCGTGATTCATTTTTACGCACCATTATTACGGGCAAGTGTGCAAATCATGGATGGACTTCTGGAAAGAGAAGTCAAACATTTTCAACTCTTTCACAACATCTAAAAGAAAAATACAAAAATGCAGTTTTTGGGGATGGGATTTGGAAATCCTTTGAAATACCTTCACAAAAATGTTTAAAATACAATGTTTAGTTTTTCAGATTGTGATCAAATTTGACAAGGTACTAGGTAAGGCTCAAGCTATTGTCTCACCTGTTTTTCAGCTTAGGTGCCCACGCTACGCTCATCTGCAGGCATGTGATTGTAAATGAAAATTCAGGCGAGAATAAAAACCTTTTAAATAACTCCAAGTTAGTAGCACTTGCAGTGATTATTTCAGTTTAGGACAAAACTTGAGCGAATACATTTTTTCTCTCCAACACATCACTGGTGACAAAACAGGTCGATGGCCGGGATTGATGAGCAAAAACGTAAATGGGTTTAGAAAACAGGTCGGCAACGGGAATCAGACGGAAAACAGGGCAGGATAGAGTCAGGAGTCAAAAGAGCTGGCCTTGCGTGTAGCTAAGGTTCGCAGATTATCTGACGAATGTTGACAGGAAGGCGGGGGTTTAAAGAGTACAACAGCCAATCAGGGCCCGCGGCTGTTGGTGCCAACAGAGCAGACTCACGTGCCCCTCATCAGTAATCATGACAGGTGGGCTAAAATTCTCACTGAAAGCAAAGGGCAAGGTGGCCAAAGGGCTACTGCAATCATCTGGTCATCTGGTGAAATGGTCAAATTTGATTTTTTTTCTGGTACAAACATATTTTTACTGCGGTCACAATTACTTGCAGGCTTATGTTATCAATGTTATGAGAGAGGCCGCGGGCCAGTAAAAATTGGATCACGGGCCGTAACTGGCCCCGGACCGGACTTTGGACACCCGCAGTCCACTGTATTGGTGAATTTCACCTTCAAAGAAAACGTGGACGTTGTTCGCGGGTCTTACAGTATAAACCTACTCAGGTAGCAGTTTTGGACTCTGCCCGGGCCGCGGGCTACCCTAACGGACCAGAACCAACGCCGCCTGACCCCGTAGGTGCAAATGTTTTCCCTGCCCATTTTGCATTTTTCACTTCATTTTCGGGTGTGAAAACGATCGGCCAGTCGGGTTTGACAGGGGTCAAAAGGAAGTCTTGTTCATTTTCGGCTAATGCGAACGGGTTGTTGTGGTGTTAATGGGTTTGACTCGTGTGGGGGTGAAAGTAGGCGGGGTGAAGGGGGGGTATTGTGAAATGATTGCATTTGCAATGTAAAACCAATCTGCTACGTCTTGTTTTTATGACATGCACTGTAACTCCTTTGGGAGGGTTGTTTCAGAATCTGAGGTATTTAACCCCTTCATGTTCCTGTCAAATTGGCCTAATATCCCATCAAAGACATACCCAAAGTCAATTTATGGACGCTTTTGGTCTCTTTTCTGTTCCCTAGAAAGCGGTCAACTTGCTATCAACTTTTCAGGAAACTGTGTGACCTGAGGAAACTAGTGTACCTGAAAGGTTTGGACAACGGAATTGTTTAAATGTGGTGTTGGTGACGAGACTGCTGTTCCCCATGACTAAATGATCATATTCATGGAATGAATCAATGAAAGCTAAGTGAATGACCAGGTTCCATTTGGGTCACTGTGTTTCATATTTTCTCTAAGAAACTTTTCAGACGACATTGTCTCACAACCCAGGGGTTACAGGTTTGATCCCAGGTCCTTGTGAACCGGTATCTTACTCAAGGGTATTTCCATTATCAGAATAAGTTTCTCGATCTGAAAGATCAGGGGATGAAGGTCTTGAGGGCACTAGGAGTCCAATACTATATATTGCCCTCGTTTGCAAAATGTATTACTATAATTAAAATAAGCACTTTTTTCAGCAATATTCACCATGAAGAAGTTTCTGAGACCTCCTTAACAGAACTTCAGATGTTTTGGTGTGCCCGTTGAGACCGGTGGAGCGTTTCGGAGATCTGCGACCGGATGAGGTGGCGGATTTATTCAACGCCACTCAAAAAGTGGCCAGCCTGGTTGAAAAACACTTTTGTGCCACGTCCCTCACCATCGCCCTCCAGGTAAGAACTTTGCCTGGGAGCCTACCTCGTAAAAATTCCGCGGTCCTTATTTTGGTCTCGTTCGAAACGAGAGGATGTCATTCGGCAGATGAATGTAATGGCCCCAGTGACCAAACGAGGGCGCCATGTTGTTTTCACGTTATGCTATAAACCAAACGGACGTAAAAGTCAGTATGGAAAGATCACTCATCTTTATTCATACACTTAGTTTCTCATAACACGGTCTCATCTAAAACCAGAGCAAATTACATGACACAGTCTTCAATTATGGTCGTTATGCGCTCCACTGGTCACGATTGGTTAAGTCAGGGGTCTGGAACCGACGAATGCCAGGCTGGATATTCAGCCATTACACATTTTCAGCCTGGATAGCCGAAGTTTCTTTAATCATTTATAGCGATAGATCCAGGAAAGAGCACAGTTTTACCTACGGTTTACAGTATCACAACAACAGACCCTGTTTAGGCTGCACAAAGAATAAATGATAGTGAAGCTCATTAAGTATCGGTTCACTGTTGAGACACTTTGTGATAAAATTCCACACATGAATTACCCATAAACACTACCCAAGCACACAGAACTATTCAATTGGATGAGCATTAAAAGCAATTCTGCATCTTTTGACGCTCTTTGTTTTGCTTCATAGCACTCCTTTCAAAGATAAACTGATTATTTTGCCGATTTCCAACGTAGCCTCTAATATTTTGATTGACACTATTATTACGCACCATTATTACGCGCAAGCGTGCAAATCATGGATGGACTTCTGAAAAGGGAAGTCAAACATTTTCAACTCTTTCACAACATCTAAAAGAAAAATACAAAAATGCAAGTTTTTGGGGATGGGATTTGGAAAGCCTTTGAAATACCTTTACAAAAATGTTTAAAATACAATGTTTAGTTTTTCAGATTGTGATCAAATTTGACAAGGTACTAGGTAAGGCTTCAAGCTATTGTCTCACCTGTTTTTTAGCTTAGGTGCCCACGCTACACTCATCTGCAGGCATGTGATTGTAAATGAAAGTTCAGGCGAGAATAAAAACCTTTTAAATAACTCCAAGTTAGTAGCACTTGCAGTGATTATTTCAGTTAAGGACAAAACTTGAGCGAATACATTTTTTCTCTCCAAGACGGTTTACGTGGTATCAAGATTTGACACCTCACGTCAAATATGAAACGTTATCTTGATAGAAACAAAATCCAGAATCGTCTCAGACACACCACAACCCACGCTCAAACTAGTTCTCACGTCGGATTGAATTTTGGTTTTATTATTTTTATTTTTTTTGCATAAGAGGTGATATATATGCTAATATGAAAATAGCACCTCGCGCATCTCAGGTAAATTGTATCGCCAGTCGGCGAGGGAATCGTCGGGGGAGAATAGCGACATTTATCTTGACGTCTTCACTTTCTTGATTAAATACTCTGAAGCTTCTTGAGGGCGGGGGCAAAGGGGGGTTCACCAGTCCAAAAAACGACTTCAGTAAAAGTACTGTTACTTCAGCATAATATGACTCCAGTAGAAGTCAAAATAGTCATCCAATCCACAATGAATAACATTTCATTCCAGGCCTTATTTTGAAATTTGTATTTCTTTTACATAAGTGGAATCCGCACTTAGGTCGCCTCTATGTTTGTCTGGCGTCTTGCTGCTCGCTGTGGCACTGGTTTTTGTTCACGTTAGACAACAGTTCCATCCAGTGGTCAAATATTAGGTCAAGTCATGTTTATTTGTAACGGCCTTTTATCAGATACAATATCAAAGGGGGGGCAGCACGGCGGCGCAGTGGTTAGCGCTTGTGCAGCACAGTTCATGTCATGGGAACCTGTCGTGGGTTCAAATCCAGCTCCAGACTTCCTGTGCGGAGTTTGTATGTTCTCCCCGTGCTTGCATGGGTTTCCTCCGGGCACTCCGGTTCCCTCCCATGTTCCAAAAACATGCATTTCAGGTAAATTGGCCGGTCCAAATTGTCCCTAGGTGTGAATGAGCGAATGAGTTGTCTGTCCCTGTGTGCCCTGCGATTGGCTGGCAACCAGTTCAGGGTGTCCCCTGCCCACTGCCCGGAGATGGCTGGGATGGGCTCCAGCCCCCCCGCGACCCTAATGAGGATAAGCGGTGTAGCTGATGAGATGAGATGAGATGAATATCAAAGGGCCGCACAGACAACCATTGAACAATTTTTAGTCCATTTAGTTTTTGTGTTTTACTGTATTTTCATTTATGTAGTGGCATTCTTCATTTGTACTTAATTTTTTAGTAAAATAAGAAAATAATATTGTAAACCTCTCATCTCATCTCATCATCCGTACTGCTTATCCTCATTAGGGTCGCGGGGGGGCTGGAGCCCATCCCAGCCATCTCCGGGCAGTGGGCAGGGGACACCCTGAACTGGTTGCCAGCCAATCGCAGGGCACACAGGGACAGACAACTCATTCGCTCATTCACACCTAGGGACAATTAGGACCAGCCAATTCACCTGAAATGCATGTTTTTGGAACGTGGGAGGAAACCGGAGTGCCCGGAGGAAACCCACGCAAGCACGGGGAGAACAACCTAAGTATTTTTTACCTGTGTTGCAAGTCTATATGCTTTTATTTTGAAATCATGTTTAGTCAAATAAAAAATAATACTTAAATAAAGCACTTTATTCCCAATTCACTATATTTGAAACAAAAACCAAGCAATAATGGTTTTTAGTATTGGTTTACTATATTTTAACTTGTGAAATACTATCATAAATATGCTATATTTTAACAATTTTTCTTAATAAAATAAGAAAAAGACGATGCAATTTTTTCTTCATTATATTATAACAAATGTTTTGGGGTTTACGTTTTGGCACATCAATTAATTTGTTGTTGATGTCGTCTCGGGGTGCCAAATGCTGTAAAAAGGGACCAAAAAACATTGTATTTTACACCATAAAGTGATAACGAAATATCCTTAGAGGTCCGATGTATGTAAGTCTGAGCCATGCGTACTCGTGAAAAGAGCTGCGAATGGCTCACAAGCCGTAGGTTCCCGACCCCTGATTCAAGGCGTGAAACCCGGCCAAATAGTTCCCGTCCGCGTTCTGAACAACTCTGAAAACGATGACAAATGCATTTCAAATTGTCTCGCTAACCGAATATCGCGCTTCCTCGCAGGACGGTCCGGAAGCCGGACAAACGGTGAAGGTGAGAGCCCCGTCGTTCCTTCCACAGCCATTCTCCCCTTTTTCGGGCCTACGGAAAAAAAGGTTCTAGGATAGGCCTGTCCGACCTTTTTCAAGCGGAGTGCTACTTTTTGAAATTAGCGCAAAGGGCACCCACTTTGAGATGGATTACTGAAATAGCAACTTAGCGAGACGGCTTGCTAAATAGGAAAAAAAGGGAGCTTGATAGTTAGCTCGAAAAGTAAACAGGGAAAAAAAACTAAGAGGAAGACAGATCGCTAGCTCAAAGAGTAAAAAGCTATCTGAATGGCCAAATAATAAGCTAAAAACAGAACGAGATAGCTAGCGCCCAAAATATAGCAAAAAGTCAAATGTTAACTCGGTAGCATGCAAAAGATGTGAAAGGCTAGCTAGATAGCTTGTAAGTTAGCTAAAAAGTTAGGAAAACAGCCAGCAACAAAGCTAAAAAGGTAGCCAGATAACTTGCAGATAAGCGACTACGATACAAAAATACTACTCATAAATATTATAAAAATACTCAAGAAATAAGACAAAAGCTCTGGAAAACAACAGAAATGTTAAATACATTTTACAGTAATACTACCTAAGTACTAGTCTGGAAATACTTCAAAAAAACTTCTAAAGAAATACTACAAAAATACCACTACAATATTACTATCATACAAAAATACTAATAGAATGATATTCCAACGGAAAAATACCACAAAAATACTACTACAGAAGTATTGCAAGAGAAATACTGCAGAAATACAACAGAAGGTTACTTTTAAGTACAGAAAAATACAACTACAGTAATGCTACAAAAATACCACTACAGTATTACTATCATACAAAAACACTAATAGACAGATATTACAACAGAAAAATACCACAAAAAAATACTACTCCAGAAATATTACAAGAGAAATACTGCAAAAATACAACAGAAGGTTACTTTTGAAATGCTACAAAAATAAAACTGCAGTAATCCTACAAATAATACTACAGAAATACTGAGGATATACAGCCAAAATGTACTATGGAAATACTACAAAATATAACAACATAAATACGACAAAAGTTCTACAAAAATAAAAAAAATACTAGATACTAAATACAGATATACAACAGAAATTGTACTGTAAAAATACGACATAAATGTGAAGAAAATACTACAATGTAAATACTACAAAAATACTACTTCAGAAATAAAACAACAATAGTACTACATACAACTACTAAAATCTGACTGCAGAAATACTGAAAAAAATACAACTACAGTAATACTGTAAAACTGAAATGCTTAAAATCAGGATCCAATATATTATTTGTCTTGAATTGTACTTGTAATTTGATGAGACTCATCTGTTTCAAAACAAATGTCGGCACCTATATTTATTGCGAAATTTCAAGAGTGAGTTTTGTCTCTGTGTCGGGCCCCTCGGCCAAGTTTTTGAACCTTTACGGCCCCCAGACTCCAAATAGCGGCCCAGTCCTCTTTAAGAATAACAAAGGAACGACCGACGCTAATACGCAAATAGGTGTGTTTAATATTCTTTATTTATCATCGAATTGCTCGTTTATTTCGGTGGTCTTTTTCATTCGACTGTAACGGAAATCCCGGGAAATATGGTATTTTCAGTCTCAAGACTGGACTTTAGCACTTGGAAATGTCCGCAGGTGGTGCTAAAGCACCTGCCCCTGAACCTTAAATCCTTTCATGTGTTCAGCACGTGCACGTCCACGTTCTTCCGAGGAAAGCCGGCGACTTCCAACGCAACGATGACGTCTATAACCAGGTGACGGAATGATTTTGGCGAATACGGAATTTTTTCCTCTCGGGTGTTTGAAATTTCAGCCTGACAGTTGGAATTTGTTACAAACAATACATACGAGAGGTCGTCAGAGAAGTCAAACTTACTTGCCTTCAAATAGAACATCATACTCTCGCACGTGTACGATACTCTCAGACAGAGACCCATGCACAAACACTACTATACTCTCTCACACGTACTACTACACTCTTGTTCACACACGACTATCTTGTCAGGCACATACAATTATACTCTTTTACATATACGACTATAATCGTTCACACATACTATTATACTTTCATACACACAACTACCCACCTGTCCCGTTTTTGCTCCTGTTTGTCTCCGGCTACGACCTGTTTGGATCCTGACCACGTCTGCTCTCCCGTCCCGGCTTATGACCCCTTTTTGTTCCCGACTACGTCTACTCTCCCATTCTGGCTTACGACTCGTTTCTGACCACGTTTTGCTTTCCCAGTCCCGGCTACCGACCAGTTTTTCGCCCCTGACACCGCCAATACAATCCAAGTGCGAGAGCGTCATGCTTCCTGCGCCCAGCGAACACCGGATCATGGGCGCAGCCCTTCCTCTTTCTTTCAATAAAACTTGTGTTAAATGTCACGCAAGTGGGTCCCGTTTCCGTTCTGGTCCTGACAAACTAGGCTCTCTCACACATAACACTATACTGTCATACACACGCTACTAACCTGTTTCACACATTATACTATACTCTCATTAACACACTATACAGTCTCACACATATTACTATACTCTTTCTTACACACATTATCATACTTTTATACACTAACTACTATGCTGTCACGCACATACTACTATACTCGCATACACAAACTACTATGCTGCCACACACATTCAGCCATACTCCCTCACATATATTACAATACTCTATCATGCTAAAAAATATATTTGTATTGTAATTTTATTGCTGTGTAAAAAAGAATAGTAGTCTTTTTGAGAGAGTATAACTGTTTGCGTGTATAGTGTGTGTATAGAAATATAGTCTGTTTGTGAAAGTATTAGTGTTGTGTGCATGAGAGTATCGTCGTGTTAGTCTGAGAGTATAGTGGTGTTTGTGAGAATATAGTCGAGTGTAAGAGACTATAATAGTTTGAGTTTATATTACTATTTGTGAGAGTATAGTACTGTATGTGTGTGACAACATAGTAGGGTGTGAATGAGAGGGTAGTAGTATGTGTGAAAGAGTATAGTAGTGTGTGTGTGTGTATATGAGAGTATAGTAGTGTTTTTTGACTGTGTCTGCCTGAGAGTATAGTTGTGCGTGTGTGAGAGTATGATGTCTTATGTGAAAGCAAGTATGATTTACTTTCCAAATGACTTCTCCTAAACGTCAATGCTTTGCGGGTTTGTTATGAATATTCTAATAAAAAAAGAAGCGATTACCACGCGGAAGCGTGCAAAATCGGTGATTGACTTCTGGAAAGAGAAGTCAAACATTTACAACTCTTTCACATTGTCCAAGAATTGGACAAAGTAAAATCATGGTTGCAGAGGTTTGATAGTTGTCAACTGCTTGTCTCCAAATGTCCCAGCTGTTTTCTGGCTAAGGGCCCGGTCACACAGCCTTTTGCGTCTGTATCGCGGGTAAAATTTTGCGATTTTTTTTTTTTGCCCGTGGTTGCCCGCGGTAGAAAATGCGCAAAATTGGCCAACCAGCTGTTCATCCGTGGTATGCCCGCAAAACAGACGCTGGCGACTGTTCCGCTTCCTCATCG
Organism: Urocampus carinirostris; assembly: GCF_059441175.1. Lineage (NCBI taxonomy): Eukaryota > Metazoa > Chordata > Actinopteri > Syngnathiformes > Syngnathidae > Urocampus > Urocampus carinirostris. The sequence goes on along the minus strand of NC_142354.1, from coordinate 7,709,467 downwards.
CGTCAGTTCCACGTCCTTTCCACGTGTGGACCAAGGGTATAAAAGCTGCCAAGCCGGGCTGTAGAAATCATAACCGCTCAAGACACAGTCCCGTGAAGATCAAGATTTCAAGCTATGACACCGAAGAAGCCAATATGTTATTATTGTAAAAATTTTTCATTTTTATTTTATTATCTTGTTATGAAATGAAAAGAAATGTCAAGAAATAAAAATGGATTAAGACGAGGTCACTACGGTGACAGGGATCCATGTTCACCCCTTGACGTCTCGAGCACAACTGAGGTGCGCTCGGCAAATTGCGCTGTATATACGCGGAGAAAGGCGTTTGACCGTCACACGCGTTACACACGCTAATTCACGTGATGACACCGCGATACAGGCACAAAACAAACGTGCTATGACCGTGCTCCACCCACGATTACCCGCTAAAATTTCGCGTCCTACCCGCGTGTAACCGCGCCCTGGCCGCGGCCGTAGCACGTCGTTCCGCGTCTGTACCGCGTCATTTCCGCGTGTGTACCACGTGTGCCGCCCGCGGTTACCCGTGGTCTAAAGTTTTGAGCAGCGCAAAGCTTTTTCGCGCGGCCAACCGGGTGTGAATTTCTTGCCGCGTGTAAAGCACGGCTGTATCTTGTCTGTATCGCGATCTCAAAGCGTCCAACAGCGTCTGCTTCACGGGCAGAAATTTCTGGTCGTGATTCAGCCGCGATACAGACGCAAACGGCTGTGCGACCGGGCCCTAAGGTGCTCATGCGACAATCATCTGCAGGCATTCGATTGTAAAGGAAAATTCAGACGGGGTTAAAAAACTATTTCTGGGGTGGATATTATTTGTGTTACGTGGCAACGGTCCCTCTAAGCTGCGCGCTATTGCACACTCTGGTAGGCGCTACTAAGACAAAGAGGCTCTGAGACAACTTCTTCCCAGGCAGGGCCATCACAACCTTAGACAAACACACAAAACTGCCAACACATCACTGGTGACGGTTTGGGGTTTATTTATTTTTTATTGTTGACAAGTTAAACTGTTAAAAAATGTCACGAGCCAGGTACGGAGACAGGACCCAATTGCTTTCTTTTTACTCATTTTTATTTAGAAGGAGGAAAGGACTTGCACCCACGATCCGGGGATCATCGGTCACGGGTAGCAGATCACTGGGAACGCGGAAGTAGCACTTCCGTGTCGAGCGCAGGCAATGTCCAGAGCGAGGAAAAACAGGTCGATGGCCAGGATGGAGGAGCAAAAACATGAACGGGTCCAGAAAAAAGGTCGGCAACGAGAATCAGACAGAACAACAGGGCAGGATAGAGTCAGGAGTCACAAAAGTTTCCCTAGGGTGTAGCGTAGGTTCACAGACGATCCGACGAGTGATGTCAGGAAGGCAGGGGTTTAAAAAGAGCATGACAGCCAATCAGGGTCCGTGGCTGTTGGTGCCAACAGAGCAGACTCAGGTGCCCCGCATCAGTAATCATGACAAAAAATAGATATACTATTGCACAAAACTGTAAAAAATGATGATCCGCAAGCTGTAGTTTTATTACCCCTGGCATAACAGGTCGCGCTTTGGAATATCTCTTCAGAACAGACACGGGAAATGAATTGTGCAAGGTTAAGTACAGGCAGGTACCGTTTTCTTCCAGATTGTCACAGTTTCATGGATTTTGAGCATCTGTGAAGAGTTTTTATCCGTTCAGGTTCCAGAGGTAAATTTTGCCCACGGATTAGCGCTTCATCAAAGTAGCTAGCGCTACGTCCGGCAGCCGGCAAAGGAGAAAATGGGGTGGCCGGAGGTTTATGAACTGTGATTCCTTGCTCTCTGGCTGTCTCTTTTGTTTTTGCATCTGTGAAAGATAGCTCTTTCAGATTATAATCCGTGGATTTTTTGTGTTAGGGTTGAGCGTGCCATCTGTAATTATCCTTTTTTTTTTAAAGCGGGGAAGAGAAATGGATAATTCCAGGATTTGTGTATTCTATTCAAATAGAACACATGACAAAGGTAACTTAAAATTGACTTGTTTTTATTTATTTATTTTTTAGTATTTGTCAAATATTTTATTACGGCTGCAGTCGACATAGGAGAAAACGGTGCGGCCAGAGGTTTATGAACTGCGATTCCTTGCTCTCTGGTTCTCTATATTTTCATTGCGACCATGAACAAATAATGTTTTGGGTTATAATATATGTTTTTTTTTTTGCAATCTATAATCTCTAATTTTGCAACTTTTGAAATGAGGAACTAAGAGGTCATATTTCTTAAAAATAAAACGAGTATTTGTGAATCCTACTTAAATAAAACACGTGACAAAGGCAACTTTAGTAAACTGTTTTATTGTATTTTATTTGCACTAGAGTCAAATCAAAATCTGTACTTTTATTGTTTTTGTGGTGGGGGTGGGGTGGGCGCCAAGCTTCTCTTTAGAATAAAATACATGACAAAGCAAGTGAAGTTTTATTTGATTAATTTTTGCCACACTTGCGACGTCAAGCAGGAGAAAATGAATCGATTGCGATGCCTTGCTCGCTGGCTCTTCATATTGCTGTAAACGAAAACTGTTTTAGACTGCAAAAAGTGTCGTTATGGACGTCAAATTCAGATTTGCAATGTGACTATTAAATGCTCGACAGGGAAGTTCATAGTTCCAATCCAATGAGATTGAGAAGGATTTTGGAAGGTTGCAAATCGTTTTACCAATCATTTTGCCACTGACGAAATTACAGCAGTAGGAAAAAGTATCTGAATCTTACTTACTTACTTATTCCTCCACATTCTGCCATTGCTTGCTTGTTGTTTCCTGGTTAACTACAATAGTTTGGGTGCTTTTAGTTCAAGCAGACATTGTTTTTCTCCTCTGTGTGATTTTGACAAATATCACATTATTTTGAGTGACTTATCTAGTCACTTATTCCTCCCCTTTGCCGTCATTGTTTGCCAGTTATTCTCATTAAAATACAGGAACCTTGAAATGTTTGTCTGGTTTTAGTCAAAGCAGACAGTTTTTTTTCCTTTGTGTGTTTTTGACAGGGGGCTTCATTAATTTATTCCTCCCTTCTCTTGTCATTGTTTTTATGTTACGCTCATTAAAATATGGTGACTATACACGTTAGGGTGCTTTCAGTTTAAGCTGGAACCTTTTGTTTCGTCTGTGTGATGTTGACAAAAATAGAATCACATTTGATGGGCATTTTATGGGGAGGAAAAAGCAACGGGACCCTATGTCATTGTTTTGCATGCTATCCCGATCACAATATAGAAACCTATAACTGCTTGAGGGGTACTCGCAGAAGCAGACACTGTTTTATAATCTGTGTGATTTCGAAGGAGGGAGGAATAAGTAACAGAACCCTCTGTCATTGTTGTTTTTTTCCTTGTGATTTGATGTCATGATGATAGTGATTTCCGAGAGAAATGGGAGGAATTCCAAATTGTCCGACTCCTTAAGCCACTGTTGGCCAGGGGAGGAACAATAAAAGGAGTTTTTTTTTTTTGCCGCAGCTCCAAAAACACGACAGAAATGAGGAGGACTCGCCTTCCAAGTGGAGGTCGGAGGAGGAGATGGCGGCCGAAGCTTCCGTCTTGAGGAATCGAATCGGAACGAGTGAGAAGAAATAGTTGTAAGATTTCTATTGGAGGCAGCAGCTTTTAGCGCTTTATTTGATGGCAGGTTGGGACGGGACTGGAAAAGACTGACAATGGAGGAAATTTGGATTCATTGATGTTGAATAAATATCAAATGAAGGCAGGTCACCATTTCTTTTTTAATTCTTTGAAATTTGGAAACCGTGAAATGAAACCTTCACTTTTAATTCATTTGGAATCACTTGATTATTGAAAGCATTTCATTGACAGAATCAAGATTATTTGCAAAAAATTTGGACCTAAAGCTCTATTGGCTAATATTTGACCACTAGATGGCACTGTTGTTCAATGCGAACGGAAACTAGTGCCAGAGCAAGCAGTTATGGATTTCACCCTTTAAAACAAATACACATTTCTCGATCTATGATTATTTTGAAATAAAAATAACATTGTTATGACAGTTCATGTATTTTTGCCTAGTATTCAATTCAATTATTTTTTTTGTACCACTAGGAGGCACTAATATGACACACTGCCCCTTTAAATGTTGTTTTTTTTGGGTCCTTGGTCTCAAATGAAAAGGAAATGCAACTCAAATCAAATGTTAAATCGATTTAAAATGAATGATTTTTCCAGTTTCAAGATAGTTGTATCTCTTTTCCAGTATCATAATAAAGCTTCAAATAAGAAAACATATCAAACAAACGCTTTTTCTCATTTAAATATCTGTATTTTTTTCTAATCTTGGTAGAACATATTTATTGCTCAAAAACAACATCATGTTTCTTCAAATAAGAAAAGCATGTTCTGAAAACAGGTCAAATGTTCCGTATTTATTTTGCATTGTGTTAACTGAAAAAAAGTTACTTAATCTCTCATTGTGTGCTCCAACATTTATTTGTATTTTTTTTTACTTCCCCGAGTATCCCAAATGTCTCAATAAGTCTTTTACTGCCCCCAAGTGGCCAACAAGAGCAGTGGCAGCCGGAGTGCAACTTATTCTTCACAAAAATACACAGACATTGATGAAAAAAGTGTTGTATTTTGTATTTGATTATTTGTGTCTTCTGTGGCTCCCAAATCACCAAGGTGAGCGTAGCAGCTAAAAAGGCATGCAATGAGACCCAAAATAAGCTTTAAATTGATTTCATTTTCTCCATCATTTTGTTAGTTTTTCCTCTCGTCTTCTAGTGTCCTCAGGTGGCCAAAGTGAGCACAGCAGCTTAAATTCATGCATTTGCAGTGTTTTCTCGTTAAATGACACATTACATGACGGATTTGATTCTTTCTATTTTCCTTTCAGTCTTCTACTGGTTGCCATGGAATCAAGTGGGCATAGCAGTCAAAATTCCTGCAAAAAGACCTAAAATTTGCTTTATTTTCTCTTTCATTTTCCTCCTTTTTCTTTGTCTTCTACTGCATCCATGTGGGAAAAGTAGGCATAGCAGCCAAAAAGCATTCAAAGAGATCCATAAGTAGATTTTTCATATTTTTTTCGATTATATTAAATAAATAATAAATCATTTGTGTTTTGATCATTTCTGTCTTCTACCGCATCATTGTGGACAAAATGGGGAGAGCAGCTAAAATCCATATAACGAGACCTAAAATAAGCTTTTAATATGACTGTTTTATTAAAACACACTTTAAATCGTATGTGTTTTGATTATTTTTGTTTTTTTACGGCTCCCAAGTGGCCACCAAGGACATGGGACTTTAAATCCATGCCGTGAGATCCAAACTTATCTTATTTCATCGTTCTATACATTGTTTTGATCATTTCTGTTTTCTTTGTCTTCAACAGCCTTCAAGTGGTCAACGTTGGCATAGCAGCTAAACTGATGCAATAAGACCAGAAATGAGCTTTTACTTTGGTAAATTACACATAAAGTCTTTTTATATGATTATTCATGTTTTTCTTTTCGTCTTTGCTGCCCCTAAGTGTGCAAACTGGGTATAGCAGCTAAAATGCATGCAATGAGTTCCCGAATAATCGTTTTTATTTTTATCAAAGCCCACTTTAAATCACGTGTTTCTTTCGGTTTTTTTGTCTTCTACTGCCCCCTAGGGAATAAAGTGGGCATGTCAGCCAAAATGTGTGCAATAAATCCCGAAGTTACATTTTTTCCCCCGTTGGAACACACATTACTTTATTTCTATTGCAGTGTATCTGTTTTTTCTTCGTATGTTCTACAGCGGACACGAGATCGGACCTTCCTGTGTTGAGTTTGCATGTTCTCTCCGTGCCCGTGTGGGTTTCCTCTGGGCACTCTGGTTTCCTTCCACATTCCAAAAACATGCATGTCAGGTTGATTGGCTGGTCCCAATTGTCCCTAGGTGGGAATGAGCAAGTGAGTCTTCTGTTTCTGTGTCCCCTGCCCTCTGCCTGAAGACGGACGGGATGGGCTCCAGCACCCCCGCGACCCTACTGAGGATAAGCGTTGCAGGTAATGGATGGATGTCCTACTCAGTAGGACCTACTGCATCCCTGTGGACAAAGTGGGCATAGCAGCTGTAATTCATCCAATGAGACCATACGTACAGCCAGCCCATTTTTGGGCATGCTCAAACACCCCCAAATTCAACCCAAGAGCCCCCCAAAATTGTAGCCTTTTCTAAAGTTTATTTCAACTCAATAAAGGGGAGGATAGGCCTAAATATTACGAAAAACCCTAGATAGACATGATATTTTTTCCTTTAAAACAACAAAACATGTCTGCTTTTAAAGAGGGGGATGAGGTCACGGTTATCAAAGGCAGGTTCTGTGACCGGTGAGATCCTGGTGAGGCTTTCCAAAATAATGTTCTCCAACAGGTTGGTATTAATTATTTTAATGATGATAATTGTTGATAATAGGCGAGGTTTCATTTTAGAAATTCGGTAAAATAGTTCCTGATTTTTGACACGACACACAGAGACGCAGATCCTTCATCTTCGGATTACAAATCGACACTTTGGGGTTTGAAATCTTTCTTATATTGTACAGCTGAAGAGTCTGCTCACTTCCTCAAGTCACCGTGGCAACGTCGTAGTTATTGATTTTTTAAAAACAACAAATTGGATCATCAAATGATCAAAGTCCCTCAACAACAAACAAGAAGAAAACATTTAATTTAAAAGTAGCTTAAAATAATTGTAAATTCAAGTGCTTTAAGAAACAATAAAATAAAAATAGTATAAATCAGGGCAGCACAGCGGCGCAGTGGTCAGTGTGTGTGCGAGTTTGCATGTCCTCCCCGTGTTTGCGTGGGTTTCCTCCCACATTCCAAAAACATGCATGTCAGGTTAATCACCCTACTGAAGATAAGTGGTGCAGATAATGAACGAATGAATAAATCAAATCAATAAATGAAGCACATGTCACACCAAAAAGTGGCATAGAAATGTGTGTGTGGTTTAAGTTATATGCACTGCGCATACATCACAGTAAAAAAGCCTTCCTTTATAAATAAATAGGGATTTAATGTACATAAAAATAAACTAGTTGGTTCAGGATAATAATACCACATTTGACATCAATGCAGTTCTCTGTCCACAGAATATCAAGCAACAATTAAACAAGCAAGTCATAGATAAGAAAGCAAAGTCATAATTTAGGGAACTTGCCGCTTCGTGTTTATCAAATGCGAATACAGAAATCTCCGTTTGTTTAGGAAACAAAGGAGACTTAGCATATTGTAGCTGGTGTTTGGCAGCCTTATGAAGGGGAACATGCTTTTGAGGCGAGACCAGGGGCGCTCCTTCTCTTCTGGGTCTTTGATCTAATTCTCCCTTGAGACTTTTAACGTGATTAAAGGCCAAAAGATTAAAATTGACTTCCGTAAACAACGTTTCCCCGCCATCAGAAAGGCAGAAGGCATTAATGACGTCACGAATTCACGACTTCGATGTTGCCTCATGTAAAAGTAATTGACTCGAAGGCATCAATATCCCAGGAAGTGGGGGACAAATTACCAAGTGTGTTTTGTACATGGATGATTTTAATATTTTGTGTACTGACCGCGCATCTGTTGAAAGAGCCCTTGACTTGACTGACCTGTTTGGGAGGGCGTCTGGGTCAAGGCTAAATAGAGAAAAATCACAAGTGAAGTTTTATGGAATGTGGAAAGAGACAGAAAAGGCAGGACTCCCGCTGACGGTGTTAAAGACAGACCAGAAAATCCTAGGGATAAAATTCAATGTGGATGGAGGAGGCGAGACCAACTGGGATGACGTGACAAGGAAAGTTAAGCAAAAACTTGTTTTTTGGTCACTAAGAAAACTGACAATAGAGGGGAAGGTCCTAATCATCAAAGCGATCATCCTCCCAATGCTTTTGTCAATCAGTTTAATTTTTATGCCTAAAAGAAACGTGCTGTTACAAATGGACCGAGCCATCTTTCGCTTTGTCTGGGGCTCAAAGTGGGAAAGGATAAAAAGAGATACAATGAAAAAGAAAAAGGAAAAAGGGGGGAAAGGAGTGCCTGACCTCCAGCTTTTCCTGGGAAGCAAATATGTCTCTCTCCACTTCCAAAACGCTGTGGGCCCACCCAACAACCCGAAAAGTCAAGCAATGACCCGTTTTTGGATGGGCTCATATTTGCGGAAGCTAAAGCTTGTACCAGACAATCGTTTGATTCCAGTTTCGTTTAACTTGCCACCAACACATCTCTTTATCCGGGATTTTTTGAAGAAGTTTGATTTGGAAACACAAGAATGTCACACTTTACAAAACCACAGGGCCCTTATTGCTATTGTGCAAGAGCGAGCTACAGTAAGCCCTGTGCGGGGGCTTGCGTTTGGCGAATCCACAACGGTTTGGAGCAACGTCAATCATCCTGCCCTCCCAAACAGACTACGAGACTTGTCATGGATGGTGGCTCATGAAGTTCTCCCAGTCAGAGCTGTAATGCACCACAGAGGAATGTCAGCGACTTCGACGTGCCCTCGACCTGGCTGTGGCGCCCAGGAGCGCTGCCAAGGTCTTGTGGACAATGGCCGAACAACTAGGAAAGTTCCCGGACTTGCCAGCAGGAGAGGTCCCTGATGCACAGTACGTGCTTTACGGGGTGAGTCGGTCGAGGAGGCATCGGAACGACTTTGCCAGGGACTGGCTCACTCTCGCCGCCATCAAGGACGCCATCTGGACCTCCAGAAACCTGCTGGTATGGAGGTGCAGGCAGATCCCCCCCGTGGCTGTGCTCCAAATGGCTGCAGATACCATACAATCTGCGAGCGGCGGGCCTAGGACGCAGCCATAAAGAAGACTCGTCTGTACCCACCCGGAGGGGGGAGCCGGAGCTACACTGTGGGAGTCCCGGCAGCAACGGCCTGGGTTGTGGAACCCAGAAGGGAGAGGACCCACGCAGAATGGAAAGGACCCACACAGAGGACTGGAAGAATGCTGCTTGGGAGGGTGGGATGGCAGAGCTATGCCCTTGCACAATAGTATTGCCTTTTACACGCTGGTTAACTACTGTCAAAAGAAAATAACTCTGAAATTGTTTAATTGATGTTGAAAATGTCAGGAAAAAATGTTAAAACGTCATATCGTCACGTCATATTGTCAAATATAAAAAAAATGTGAATATGCTTGATGGCTGTGTTTTGCTGCTGTTGGTGTCAGTGGATTTGTTCAGACCGAGGACAATCGACTTTGGCCTGGACGGATCTATTGACACTAACAAAGATGTTATATAATGAAATTGTGAATATGTTTGATTTTCGAGAAGGTTTGTTCAAACCTCACTTTGTGTTTGCTGTTAAAAACGTAATATTGGAATATAATATTGTGAATGTGCTTAATTGCTGTTGAGATTGTCATGATTGTTTTCTGTTTTTAGTGTCAATAAATTTGTTCAAACCAAAAAAATGGAAGGGAGTAAATGTACTCCGTTATTACCCACCTCTGCTCACCACAAACGGGAAGTGACACTCCTGAACACTGTTGAATGATCCGAAATCACTTGAAGTCTTTAACGGGACGGCAGCCCGCCGGCGGGTCGTCAGACTGTTGAAAAGGACGTGATGTCACCACTCAATGGTCCTTTCGGAGCCTCCATATGACCCCTTTAGGAAACACCTACACATATGTTACGTCCCTCAATCATGCGCGACACTAGGGTTCACAGTCAATCGCTTTATTGCCTGCATTACAATAAACATTACAAAGAAAGTCAGGGCGTCTGTGCACGACTGCATACATCTTCAGCACGAGGTGATAAAGCTGAAGTACGGCAAGCGCAGAAGCCCATAAAGTGCCGAATGAGAAAGACATTTGCACACGCCCATGGCTTAACAAATGAATGTTTTAACAGTAATGCAACAAAACACAGATTTTGTGAGAGTTCAAAAAAACTCAAAACAATGAAATTTCAATTTTGTTACACATGTTCTCCCCAGGCAGCACGGCGGCACAGTGGTTAGCACGTGTGCGGCACAGTTCTAAGGTCTTGGGAACCTCCTGTGTGGGTTCAAATCCAGCTACCGGACTTACTGTGCGGAGTTTGTATGTTCTCCTTTGCTTGCGTGGGTTTCCTCCGGGCACTCCGGTTTCCTCCCACATTCTGAAGACATGCATTTCAGGTGGATTGGCCGGTCCAAATTGTCCCTAGGTTTGAATGAGCGAGCGAGTTGTCTGTCCCTGTGTGCACTGCGATTGGCTGGCAACCAGTTCAGGGTGTCCCCTGCCCACTGCCCGATGATTGCTGGGATGGGCTCCAGCACCCCCGCGACCCTACTGAGGATGAGCGGTGCAGCTAATGAGATGAGATGAGATGTTCTCCCCATGCCTGCATGGGTTTTCCTCAAGGAACTCCAGTTTCCTCCCACATTCCCAAAAATATGCATGTCAAGTCCAAACTGTCCCTATGTGTCGATGAGCGAGTGAGTTATCTGTCCTTGTGTCCCCTGCCCACCGCCCGAAGACAGCTGGGCGGGGCTCCAACGACCCTACAGAAGGTGCAGATGATGGATACAGGAATGAAATGGAGAGGGACATTTTTTTTTTAACCATCCTGACAGTTTGGGTGCGCAAAAGTTCTGAACCTAATATCGCCCCTGAACGACACCCAAAATGAGCTTTTCATTTCATCAAAAATGCTAGATATCATTTTTGTGGTCATCAATTCTCAAGTTCATCTATCGTTAACTGTTCCCATGTGGTCAAAGTGAAACGTGCAGCTAAAATGTATGCAATTAGACCTGAAGGTTTGCTTTTTTAAATACACCATGGGAACTATTTTCGTCTGTCTTTCTTTGTAAAACTCCTATTCGGGATCATAAGATTTCAACCTCGGTCTAAATTGTCTCCTTCAAAATAGAAAACAGCCCCACTAAAATTGACAAAACGGGAAGGAGGTCTTCTCGCCTTACAGGTTGCTTTCAGGTCTTTTCTTAGACGCGTCGCAGCTGCAGATTTCTTCCAGCCTCCCCCCTTTTCGTCCCCATCTCAAGTTCACTGTCCCCTCAGTGTCCCCCGTCCATTTTGGCCCCCACAATCGAAGAAGCATGGCGGACCACAGTCGTCTCCTTCGGAAGAAGGATTGGCAAGAGAAAGAAGAAGGACAAAAGAACCAAGAGGAAAAGAAAGTAGAGAGTGGAGGAAATATTGTCGCTGAGACAGGGGGGGCAATTGCCAAGGGAGCCCCCCATAATGGGCAAAATGGGGAGATCCAACCGGAGCCCATGGAGCTTCCACCCTTTGAGATCATTGCAGGGTAACTCATCATTTTTTATTTGTTTCTTTTTTTATTCTTTTTATCCTCCAAAAACGTGCAATAAGAACCATACACAGGGTAGGATATCGAGATCATACTCATATTTTATTCCTGCAGTACAAATGATTAAAATTAGATGATTTAGTAAAATTTTTCACTGCAAAACTGCTATTTAAGGTCAACAAAAACATAGTGCCAGAAAACATCCATAAATTAGTCATTTGGAAAGAGGGAAATTATAATTTAAAGAGCTGTCGTAAATCCATAATCCCAAAGGTGAGAACCACCAGGAAAAGTATGTGTGTGCCTGTGTGCGGAGTCAAACTTTGGAACAATTTACAAGACGAGATCAAACAATGTCTAACTATTCACGTGTTCAAATTTAAATACAAAAAACATTCCTGGTGGAATAGAGGGATGAAGAAAATGGGGTATAAGTGCTACGAGAGATATGGAATAGTGCGTCTAGAACTATGGTTAACTTTGTGTTATTGTTGCTATTGGTATATCATAACTGTTATTATTAATATTAATACAATTGTTGTTATTATCATTGATGTGTTTAATAGGGAAAATGAAGGGGTAGGGAATATAAGCATCTGCTTCTTACTACACCTTTTCGAACATATTATTTTGTGGTTGAGTTATTGTTTTTGTTCTGTTTTTCATTTTAATTTTTAAATAAAGTTTTCATTCATTCAACCTGGACTACAGTGCAGTGAAAAAGGAGTTGCTTCGTTCCTAAAGTCTTTGTTAGTTGTCACTCACAAAGGTTTCAGATCATTAAACTGATCTTAATGTCTGAGAGAGGCAACCCAAAGAAATACAAAATGCACTTATTGAAAAGTTAATTTCAGTTATTAATGTCACGTCCAGAACAGAAGGTAGACCCAATCGTGTAACGTTTACTCACAAGTTTTTTGAAATATCGAGGAAAGTCAGCGCCAGTGATCCGGTGCTCGCTGGACGCGGGAAGGAAGTTGCTCACGAGATCGGGGCATGTTTCGAATGTAGAAGTCGATATTCCGGAGCAGGAGATCGTGGTGTAGAGGACGTAAAAAACAGGTTGAGAACGTGGTCGGGATCAAAGATGAGTCGTAAGCCGGGACGGGAGAGCAAAACGTGGCCGGGGTCAAAAAACAGGTCATAGCTGGAGACAAACGGGGAAATCAGGAACGGACGGGTGGAAAGCGGGTGCAAGAAGCAGGACCAACGGGAGTCAGAGTCAAAGTGCTTGCCTTGTAGAAAAAGAGGTTCGAAGACGGACTGTCAACAGGCGAGTGAAAGGACTGACCTTAAGTAAGACAGGGAACCAATCAGGAAGCCCGCAGAGGCTGGCACAGAGGAAACTAATCCTTCATCATGACAATTAAGGCACAAAAAAGATATATAACTGTATCTGGCCCTATGTGAAAAAGTCATTGCCCCCTCAACCGAATAGCAAGTTGGGCCACCTTCGGCAGCAATAACAGAAATTAAACATTTATGATAACTGGTATTGTGTCTTTGATAACGCTGCAGAAGAATCTTGGCCCACTCTTCTTTGCAAAATGGTTTAAAATCTGTCATATTGGAGAGTGTTCAAGCTTGAACTGCCCGCTTAGGGTTAAACCACATGTCAGGACCAGAACGGAAACGGGACCCAATTGCGTTACAATTCTCACAAGTTTTATTAATGGATAGAGGAAGGGCTGCACCCATGAACCGGTGTTCGCTAGGCGTGGGAAGGAAGTCGCTCTGATACTTGGATTGTGATCTGAACACGCAAGTAGATCTTCTGTAGCGAGCGATGGCGGTGTCAATGACGAAAAAACAGGTCGACAGCTGGTACGGAGAGCAAAAACGTGGTCAGGGTCAGAAACGGGTCGTAAGCCGGGACGGGAGAGCAGACGTGGTCAGGATCAAAACGGAGACAGACGAAAGCAAAAACGGGACAGGCAGGAGTCAGGGTCAAAAAAGGCTTGCCTAGTTTACACAGAGGTTTGCAGACGGACTGACAGAACTGGGTTCAAATAGTGACAGGGAGCCAATCGGAACCCGCAGCGCTTGGCGCCAAATGAGTGGGCACAGGTGAATCACATCAGTAATCATGACACCACGATCCAAAGAAGTTCCAGAATATTTTTTTTTTTTTAAACTGATTGTATTCTATCAACCATTTCCAAAGCTGTAGGGATGCAGCAAACCAATGTTAGGTGAGAAAGTATTTGTCCCCTCAAGCTAAGAGCAAGTTGGGCCACATTTGTTGCCGATAACAGAAATCAGACCTTCACAAAAATGGGTAAATTTTTGTCCCACTCTATTTTGCAAAATTGCCTGCCATATTGGAGTTTTTTTGGAGGCATGTTGTTCAGAAAACAAATAAGCAGAAAATCAAGATTAGGTATCATAATCTTGCCGAAAGCTTCTCAAACTGTCAAGAACCAGAACAGGACCAGGACCCAAAAGTGTGACGTTCTCACACAAGCCTTTTTTTTTACGGAAAATGGGGAGTCATATACGTTATGCAGCGGTCTGGCGTGAAATGATAGGAAGCCAGAGGCCGACGAGATCGATACCAATTGCCCTAGTAGATATCGGACAGATGGGGTTAATACCGGACAGGACGTATAGACAGACAGGATTGATAATGAAACAGGATATCGAAAATAAACAGAACAAACAGGACGGGAACAAAAACTGGACAGAATAATTAACAGGACAAAAAATAGACGGGAACGAAACTGGAAATCGATATTAAACAGGACAAAATAAACGGGAACAATACCGGACAGGAAATACCAACCGGGAAACAGGGCTAAGTCAGAACCCACGTCTTGCGGGGCAGAGGTTCGTTGACAGACTGACAAAGGAAAAATGAGAGCACTGAGCTTAAAAAGACGGAAGGCGAATCTGTTAATGGGGCCACTTAGGCGGGGCAAATTGGGCGCCATGGCAACCGTGACACAAACTAAATAGAGACATCGTTTGGACAAGACCCTAACATAATTTTCAATGTCTTCAACCAGTTTTCTTCTGACAGGGTACATAATTTTACCAATCCTATTCGCTTAATTAAGAAAGTCATTTTTTTCTCTCTGCGTTGTTGGTATTGTGAAACGTGATAAAGGCTTGGTTCTGCGTTTTCCAGGGACCGTATGGATCCCTTCTCCTTCAAGTTCCAGTTTAAGAACGTGGAGTACTCGTCAGGTCGCAACAAGACCTTCCTGTGCTACCTGCTGGACAAAGACGGCGCAGGGGGGGACGGGCTCCTGAGGGGCTTCTTGGAGGACGAACACAGTGGCCTCCACGCCGAGGAGAACTTCTTCTCACGCTGCCTGGAAGACTACGACCCAGCCCTCAAGTACACCGTCACTTGGTAAGGTTCTTCTCCGTGTTCCTCAAGTACACCGTCATGTGGTGAAATTGGTCCCTGTTAGTAAGTTGTTCTCCGTGTACCTTGAGTACACTGTTGATGTTCTGTTCATGAAGTACATCGTCACCCCGTGAACTGTTTTCGAATTCCTTTAGTACACCATAACCTGTTGAAGTTCTTTCCATATTTCTTAAGTACACCGTTATCCGGTCTAACTTGTTCTCTGTCTTCTCAAGTATACCATCACCTCCTGAGGTAACTCTCCATGTCCCTTAAATAGACCATCCCCCGGTGAACTTGTTCCCTGTTGCTGAAGTTCACCATCAACCTGGGGAAGTTATTTCCTGTATTCCTCAAGTACACTGTCATCAGGTCTAACTTGTTCTTTGTGTTTTTAAGTATACCATCAGTTAGTGAAGTTCTTCTCCATGTTTCATAAGTATGCTGTCCCCTACTAAAGAACTTTTCGATATTCCTTGGGTAGGCTGTCAGCCAGTGATGCGTTTTCCTGGTTACTCAAGTGCATCATCTGCTGAACTTGTTCTTTGTGTTCCATAAGTTCCCCATTACTTTGTGAAGTTTTTCTCAGTGTCCTTCAACTGGTGAAGTCGTTCTCCCTGTTCCCGAAATACACTGTCACCTGGTGAAGTTCTCCTTTATGTTTCTTAAGTACACTGTCACCCTGTCACAATCACGACTGCTCAGCTGCCTTGGGATTGCGTGCCTTCTTCAGGTTATGGTGGAGATCCTGCCTCAAGTGAGGGAGTTCAAGTATCTCTAGGTGCAGGGTCTGCTGTTATGTTTTATTTGAATTAGCAATAAGACCCTACACCCACTAGAGGTGTTTAAGTATCTTGGCATCCGGTTCACAATTTAGGGATAGATGGACCAGGAGATCGAAAGTTAGATCGTTACAGTGTCTGCCTCATATGGACCCTGTACTAATGTGTTGTGGATCGTTAACAAAAGACCAAAATCCCACTGTTTCTCTTAATAGGGCAGGCACAGGAATCTGGTACTGGTACCTTCTTGACACCTCCTTAAAGAGATGTTAGGAAAATTTCTAACCGGCACGAACCCTGGCCTCGAGGCTAGCCTGAGAACGCCCTGGGATCCTGGCAGATAATCCAAAAATGTGGCTGAGGTTATGGAGCTCACAAAACAGTTTCTTGGGCCTCTGGTTTGGACACCTTCTGGACTCTTCCCAGAAGAGGTGTTTGGGATATGTCAACCGGTAGAGTCATTCGGCCTCGAAGCTCACCTGGGAACGCCTTGGGTACCTTTCGGATGACTCAGGCTTGGAACAGGCAGCTCTCCAGCAAACACTTTAACAACTGTTTAACTTGTTTCTTTGATTATTTGTCATCGGAGGACCAATCTAACAGCGGTTCTGCCTCTTGGTCCAGGTACATGTCCTCCAGTCCCTGCGCCCCCTGCGCAGCCAAGATAGCAGCCATTTTGACAAGCAAGCGAAACCTAAAGCTGAGCCTCTTCGCAGCTCGGCTCTTGGACTTCGAAGAGGTTGAGGTACAAGCGGGTTTGAAGGCGCTTCACGTCGCCGGCTGCAAGCTGAGGATGATGAAACCTCTGGACTTCACCTACACCTGGGACACCTTCGTGGACAACGAGGACCAAAGTCTCAACCTGTGGGACGACTGCAAAGAAAATTACGAGTTTTATCAGGAGAAGCTGGCGGACATTTTGCAGTGATCGAGAGAAACGGTATCGGAGATGTTCACAAATAACGAGACCGGTTGGTTGAGCAGGAAAAAACGTCTGTGTCCGTATGCTAATGCTAAGTTGCTAGCATGGTGGCTGTCCTTGAGCTTCGTGTTTATAATAATGTCAATGCATTTTTTTAAGAGCTCTCTGTGTTTCTGCTAATGCTACTGCTCATGGGAAATGTTGTTTTTTTAAAAGCTCATTGTTTCTGCTAATGCTAATGCTACTTTTGTTTTTCTTTTATGCTAATGCTACTATCGTGGTTTTGTTTTGTATTAGGAGCTCAGTGTTTCTGCTATAACTAATGCCAATGCTCATTTGTTTTTTGTTTTTTAGGAGCTTAGCGTTTCTTTCAATGCTAATGCTATTGTTTTTGAAGTAGCGCCAATAATGCTCATCAATGTTTTTTGTTGTTATTTTTAGGAGTTCTGTGTTTGCTATATTTTGGTGTTATTGGGAGCTCTGTGTTTCTGCTAATGCTAAGCAGTTAGTTTCTTATTTTCATTTCATCATTGTCTTCAAAAATTGAAGAATAAAGTTTGAGCTTTTTCCCCCCTTTTTTCGGTTCTGTTATGTTAATACTCATTATTTTGGAGTTCAGTGTTTCTGTTAATGCTTATTCTTAACAGCTATTTTTTGATCGTCTTAAACAAGAAGAATAAAGGTTGAGTTTTTTCTGTTCTTTTGGAGATCAGTGTTTCTGTTACAGCTAACACCAATGTTTTTTAGAAGCTCAGTTGTTCTGTAAATGCTACTGTTTTTAATAACCCACTGCTCCTCTGGATGCTCATGCTAATGTTTTTCTAGGAGCTCGACTTTTTTTGTTCATGTTAATCTCTTTTTAGGAGATCACTTTTTATGCTAATCGTAACGCCAATGCTTTTTCTTACTTTGTTTTTTTAAGGCACTCAGTTCTTACACCAATGTTTTCTAAATTAATATTTTTTAGGAGCTCATTGTCTCTACTAATGCTATACAAACGCTATTTTGTGATTTTGTTTTTAGGATCCTAGTGTTTCTGATCATGCTAAGAAGCTAGGTTTTTTCAATAAATGGTTTAAACGATAAAGGTTAAGCTTCTTTTTCTTAGCTCGGTGTTTCTCTTAATGCCAATGCTAATATGTTTAGTAGCTCAGTGTTTCTGTTAATGCTAGTGTTAATGCTATTGTTTCTTAGGAGCTCAGAATGATGCTGATGCCAGATTTCAGTGCTAATGCTAATGTTGTGTGTTAGTTATTTTTTTTATTTGAGGATCTCAGTTTTTCTTCTGATCATGCTAATGCTAACGCTCGCTAGCTGGCTTTTTTGTTTTCTTTTTTTTCAGTGTGGTTTTAACAAAATTCAACTATAAAGATTGAGCTTTTTAAAATTTATTTTCTGGGAAACATCCAGAATGTTTAATTACGTTTTGTCGGAATCCGAATCCGATAATAACACGGTAGGTAATGATAGGCTTCTTCAGTCCTATTATTTTGGAAAAATGTTTGATTTGTTTTTGGACGATTAAAAAAAAGAAGAATGCGATGTCGTCATGGTGATCGGAATGCATGCGGCTGCGGGGCGTGTGACGTAAGCGGGCTCAACGAGTATCACGAGAGTTGGTGCGAGAGAGAGAGAGAGAGAGAGAGAATTAATACAGATACAATTAAAAAAAGAAGAGAGAAAGAAAGTGAGAAGAGATGTATAAAGAGGGAACAAGAAAAAAGGGAGAACGAGGAAGAGAAAAAGAGAGTTAAAAGAAAAAAACATCATCCAGAGAGAAAGAATGAAGAAAAAGAAAAGTGAAAGAAAGACAGGGGGAAAAAATCGAGAGGGACAAAAAAGAACTTAAGAAAGAGAGAGAACAAGAAAGAGAGAGAATTAAGAGAAAGAAAGAGAAAGAGAATTAAGGATGAAAAAGGGGATGTGAAAGAAGGAGAGAAAAAGTGTGTGCGAAAAAAAGCGAATTAAGAGAGAAAGATTGAAGACAGAAAGAGCAAAGCGGAGAGTAATTAACAAAGAGAATAAAAAAGAATAAGGAGAGGAAGAATGAAGAAAGAAAAAAATGTCAAAGAAAAAGAAAGTCAAAGATAAAAAAAAGAAAGAAAGAGATATCAAGAGACAGAGAGAGAAATGAGAGAGGGAGAAAGAAAGAGGGGGAAAAAGAGAGAAAAGTGGGAGAGAGGAGAAGGAGACAGAGAGAGAAAGCGAGTGAGAAAGAGAAGAGAGAGAAAGAAACAGAAAGTAAAAAACAGACACAAAGAGAGACAGAAAAAGAGAATAAGAGAAAAAGAGAGAGAAAAAACAGAAAGAGGGAAAGAAAGAGAAGGCCAAAAAGAGAGACTAAGAGAGAGAGAATGAGAGTGATAAAGAAAGAGAGAAAGTATTACAAATCCAATTGCTTTGGAGGACATATTTACAAGCGCAACTTGTTTTTCTCTCGTGCTTCTCTGGGCGATCCCTCGGCGGGCCCGCGGACCCAACGTTTGATAGCCCCGCTTTAGCGGAAAGAAAATGGTGAAAGTGTCTCTTGCTCTCTACCCAAGAAAAGCTCCTTATCAGGTGCGCCGTTTGGCCCACATGCAATCAACGTTATCGCTTCTGATATGCTTTTCCGTTACACCCGATGACCGAGCCACTTAACCGGTTGCCGGGAAATCCTAATCGCCTTCCATAAACGTCACGTTTGTTTTTATGGTCTCCCTCATTCGGGGGGAAAAAACGGTTCAAGAATCCAGCTTTCGCTCACGTAGGACTCTTCAAATCAAGCGAAATTCTATTTCATGACTGAGCCACATTTTTTTCCCGGTAAATGGTCGTTTGATACTCGCCTGATGCGTTTATGGTCTAATTATAGGTCAAGTATCGAGTATTCCATTACCTATTCCGATCAAAACAAAGCTAGATTTTAGGTAATGACTGAGCCACTTCATTTGTTCCTGGGAAATTGCAATTGCATTTTTATTGACGTTAAATGTCATGTTTGTGTTTATGGTCGACTGGATTAAAAATAAAATTGGGTCAAGAATCCAGCTTTCGCTCACGTAGGCCTCTTCAAAATAAACGCAATTCTATTTTATGACTGAGCCACTTCATCTTTTCCCGGTAAATGGTCGTTTGATACTCGCCTGATGATAAACATTTGCGTTTATGGTCTAATTATAGGTCAAGTGACGAGTATTCCATTTATGTACTCCGATCAAAAACAAGCTCGATTCCCTATCATGACCGAGCCACTTTATCTGTTCCCACGTAATTCTAACTGTATTTGATATATGTCACTTTTGTATTTCTGATATATTAAATTTGTGAAATTAGGTCAACAAGTTTTCACTCATGTACACTAATCAAAACCAAGCTGGATTGCGTGTGATGACTGAGCCACTTCATCTGTTACTGGGAAATACTAATTGCATTTTTATTGACGTTAAATGTCATGTTTGTGTTTATGGTAAACTGGATTTGGAGTAAAATGGGTTGAGAATTGAGATTTCACTCATGTAGGCTATTTAGAAGCAAGCTAAATTCCATATCACGACCGAGCCACCTCATCTTTTCCCGGTAAATGGTCGTTTGATTCTCAGCTGATGATAAACATAAGTGTTTCTGTCCTGATGGAAATAATCGAGTATTCATTTACGTACTTTGATCAAAAACGAGCGCGATTACATGTCATGACCGAGCCACTTCGTCTGTTCTGGACAAATTGCAATAAATGTGACTTTGGCGTTTGTTGTATCGTGAATGGAGATTTACTCTGGTGTTTTGAACCAAAACGAATCTAGATTCAAGTCAAAAATGGATCGTCATTCTTTCCCGCGAAGCGAAAGTATCGGCGGGGTTTAATCAGTAACTCGGGCTCATAAGTAGTTCCTCCGTGTTGATCTTATGACAAGGTGCTCACTTCAAACACAGTAAAAAAAAAAAAAAGGAAAAAAAAAAGAACAGGGACCGGCCCCCCTCCTTCGCTTTTCCCACCTATTTCTGGTAAGGGCGACGGCGTTTCCCGTAAACTCAGTCAACAAACTGGTCGGATGACCTTGAAAAAGGTCGTTAGCTGGAATGACTGGTTTGGCGCTTTTGGCTTCTCGCCGGATGACTTTTCCGTCTCCGGGATCGCTCGCAGAATCGTTTAACCGATTTGCAGACTATAAAGAATGGAGTTGGAATAGAATAGAGGGGAGGGGAGGGGAGGGGAGAGAAGGGAAGGGAAGGGAAGGGAAGGGAAGGGAAGGGAAGGGAAGGGAAGGGGAGGGGAGGGAAGGAAATAGAATAGCATAGCATAGAATATAATAGAATAGACTGGAAAGGGCAAGGGGAGGGGAATAGAATAGAATTCAAATAGAATTTCAATAGAAGGGAAGGGAAGGGAAGGGAAGGGAAGGGAAGGGAAGGGAAGGGAAGGGAAGGGAAGGGAAGGGAAGGGAAGGGAAGGGAAGGGAAGGGAAGGGAAGGGAAGGGAAGGGAAGGGAAGGGAAGGGAAGGGAAGGGAAGGGAAGGGAAGGGAAGGTTTTAAGGTCTTGGGAACCTCCTGTGTGGGTTCAAATCCAGCTACCGGACTTCCTGTGCGGAGTTTGTATGTTCTCCCCGTGCTTGTGTGGGTTTCCTCCGGGCACTCCGGTTTCCGCCCACATTCCAAAGACATGCATTTCAGGTCGATTGCCCGGTCCAGATTCTCTCTAGGTGTGAATGAGCGAGTTCTCTGTCCCCGTGTGCCCTGCGATTGGCTGGCAACCACTTCAGGGTGTCCCCTGCCCACTGCCCGATGATTGCTGGGATGGGCTCCAGCACCCCCGCAATCCTACTGAGGATAAGCGGTGCAGCTGATGAGATGAGATGAGATAATAGAATTGAATACAATAAAATATAATTAGAATGGATTAGAATAAAATAGAATTAGAATAGAATAAAATAAAATTAGATTAGCATAGACTAGAATAGAGTACAATAGAATATACTTGAATAGAATAGACTAGAATAGAATATGCTCCAGTTCATCGTCGTGTCGGAAGACCCGTTGTTAGTTTGTCCCTCAGAACCCTTCCGTCTTTCCACTGATCCCGTGAAGTAGCCCTGTCCCTTCAGCTGAGGAACAAACACCCTCAAACGTGAGGTTTCCACCTCCATGCTTGACAGTGGGCGGTGTTCTTGAGGTTGTAGGCAGCGAATTGATTTCCCACACAATTCTCACGATGGTTGCCATTCTACGAGGGGACGTCTGCTATGGAGATCCCAACTCCAATCTTAATTCCAAACCTTAGCCCTACCCCTAGCTCTAACACTGAACTCAACTCAAACCCTAACTCCAACCTTAACCCTAGCCCAAAGCCTAACTCAAAATCCAATCTTAACCCTAGCCTAGCCCTAACTCTAACCCCTATCCTAACTTTGATTTAATTTCAAATCTTTGCCCTTAACACCATTTTTGTTTTGATTTTGTGCTGGGATATTCAAACCCCAAAATTGTTACGTCCCAAATGTCCATCATTATTTTTGATCAAATTATAAAGCGCAAAAAAAGTTTCATATATTATCAACAGTGTGCTGTGCGAAAAAACAAGCCAACTAGGAATGAATGGATGAATGAATGAATGAATGAAGAAGGAAGGAAGAAAGGAAGAAAGGATGGAAGGAAGAAAAGAAGGAAAGAAGGAAGGAATGAATAGCCTTTCTTGTCACTATACTGCAGTTAAACCAAACTCTAAGGCTCCTCTTTTCAGTGCAAAGTAAGACAAATTAAAGAGATAATATTGTAAACAAACAATATAGGCCTTACTCCCATCCTTACTCCAATCCAACCCAAAATGTTAAAAGAGCCATACTGAACTGAAAAAAGGAAAAGATAATATGTTTGGCGACGCAAAAAGGAAGCAAACACATACTGTAAATGTCTCATCTCATCTCATTAGCTGCACCGCTTATCCTCAGTAGGGTTGCGGGGGTGCTGGAGCCCATCCCAGCTATCTTCGGGCAGTGAGCAGGGGACACCCTGAACTGCTTGCCAGCCAATCGCAGGGCACACAGGGACAGAGAACTCGCTCATTCACACCTAGGGACAATTTGGACTGGCCAATGCATGTTTTTGGAATGTGGGAGGAAACCGGAGTGCATACAAACTCCGCACAGGAAGTCCGGTAGCTGGATTTGAACCCACACAGGAGGTTCCCAAGACCTTAGAACTGTGCCGCACACGCGCTAACCAGTGCGCCGCCGTGCTGCCCTTACTGTAAATGTATACTGTATACATCTAGATTCCTTGGAATAAATAGAGTAAAGGGACAGTGTGTAAAGGCATAAGGAAGAGACTCAATGTGACCACACTCCAGTATTTTTCTACTCATTTCTTAATGAACGAAAAGAAAAGAAAAATGGGTGTAAACAAAGAAAAATGGAAAAACTAAAAGGACCATAAAGGAAAAAAAGAAAAAAAAAGATAAAAAGCAAGAAAAAAAGGATAGAGAAAAACAAAATTTAAAAAACAAAGAAATCGGAAAAGTACAAAAAAAGAGTTAAGACAAAAAGAAAAACCAGAAAAGGCGAAAAAAGGGGGAAGGGAATAAAAATGGAGGAAACGTATTGAAAAGAAAAAAATACAAGAAAAAAATGAAAGGAACATTTGAAAAAAAATACAAAAAAAGGAGCGGAGGAAGCAAGTCTTTTTTATTTGAAAGAAAGAAATGAAGAAAAAAAGGATTGGTTTTGATGTGTTTTCCTTTTTCAAATCAATATTGTTTTGTTTTTTAATGAATCAAGTTGAGTGTGCCTCTGAAAATAATTCACACCGTCGCTTTAGTAATGTATGTATCCATCTCATTTTCCATTATCAAAACATTTAGCAAAAGTACGCGGCCCTAGAGCCGCCTGTCAATGAGCCCACCCTAACCCTAACTCTTATTATTGTCCCCCAAAAAAAATCACTTTTGAGGATCCTTACTTTTCATCAATCTTTTATTTCAAGCATTGGATTTCCTTCACACAACTTCTGAAAGAGAAACAAAAGACCTACAAAAACAAAACTATATACAAAAAGTGTCCTGGTCGCAAACGGACGAGTGTTTGTCGGACGGTCGGTGCGAAAAAGAAGGAGAAAGAAAAACGCATTATTCTATCAAACCATTTTCAATACGTGATACAATTCTCGCACATTCTTTTTGGAATATTTTGCGAAGCATTTCGTAACACGCAGCACCGTCATTCCGTCCCCTGTTTAGCATTTAGCGTTAGCGTTTTTTCTGTTTTTGCGTTTAAAAAACCCGACAGCGAATTCCTAAGAATGAATTTCCGCTTTTACGAGAAAATTCAAAAGATTAGCGTTAGGTTATATCGTTAGCATGCAGCTCTTTTCTGTCATTGCGTTCGATATAACCGACGTAAACCTTTTAAGAATTAATTTCTGCTTTTATGATCTTTAAAAACATCCGAGAGAAGAAATCGTATTTTTTTTCTTGTTTTTTGTAATTGAGCATAAGTGGTTTAGCGTTAGCAATTAGCCTATTTTTGAGTATTTGATATGACTGACAGCAGATTTCTATGAATGATTTTTTCTTATTCTTAAAACATCCAAGAGAAGCAATCGGATTCCCTTTCCTGTATTTGATAGCTGAACATTAGCCTTTAACTTTAGTGTTTAGCTTTATTTTTAGCGTTAGCATTTAGTCTCAGTGCGTTTGTTTATTTTTCCGTTTTTCCATTTATTATGACTGACAGCACAATTCGAAGACCAACTTCCCAGGCCTCTGATTTGTCAAAAACATCCTAGAAAAATACATCGTATTCGGTTTCAATAAGTGCTACATAGTCAAAAACGACATTAAAAAAAATTGGTTCACAAAACCTACTGAAGCCCAAAACACTGGCTTACATTTTCTGCAACACCTTCCTTCACAAAGGAAGTTCGTGTCTTAACAATGGAGATTTTCTTTTCCCGGGACAGGAAGAGCAGGTCCTTCAAGTCCTCCGCGACTTCGGTTTCAACCGCCGCTGAGGTCCCACCTTCACGAGTTGGTTCCCGATTCTTCCGCTTTCCAACCGCTGGAATTCCTTCCAAACTTGTAGACCAGACGCCGGCCGTCCACGCGTTCCAGGATTTCCCGTTTGTAGTAGTATCTGTAGGACGGAGACATCAGGAGTTGAAAACGGGCTCTGTTCCTCCCCCTGAGGTCCCGAGCCCGATTTCCGAGGTACCGACCTCATTGCCCGACTGAGTTTCTCATAGGTCATGCTGCTATTCTTCTTCTTCTGGCCCCACATCTGGGCAACCGCCTCAGACTTAAGGAACTTGAAAACTCCCTCACGCCGATCTTCCCACTTCATGAGGCCCTGGTTCCTTTCGGGGTGGATCAGGATGTCGCGGATGAACTCCCAAAGGTGAGTCCCGCGAGGAGCTGTGGATGAAACACCGTTAGCTCCACCAGATCCTGGCCCTGTCTCATTTCTGAAACCCGATCTTACCGTGTTTGTTTTTCTTGGACGAGTCGTATAGGTTGTTGTGGTCTCGACTAACTTTCGGAGGTCTCCCCCGAGGGCGTTTGATTTGTGACTCGGTTTTCTCCTTCTTAATCAGCGTCTCTGTGGAGAAAATATCCAGATGTTTCCAAAGCTAACGCTCAATAAACCATCGGAAGAAGACACTGGAAGTCCAGAGATCAGATCTCAGAGTCGCCCACTCACTGGAAATCACAGGGTAGGAGAACTCCGGGTCCGATTCGCCGAAGCCGGACTCGGGTGAGCCTAGGTTGCAGAAGCTGAACGGGACACCTGAAGAAATGCTGATTTTAGAAGCCCGTCCCTTGAGTGGACACACATATCGAGACTGCGGACTACTGACTGTTGGACGAGGAGCTGCACTCGCTGTCGGACAGATTATCCGAGAAATACTCGTCCCGCAGAGGTGCGATCGTCCCTGCGCTCAGGCTCAGAACATCGCTGTTATCAGCGCTGTCGAACGCCGTCTTGCTGACCGAGTCTTCAGCTGTTGGCGAGAAACGTTTAAGGTTTCGGTTTCAGACAGTTGGGACATTGACACAGTTTATTAGACCACCTTGAAGTTTTCAGCTTTATAGTTCACTGACTGAATCTTTGGTTGCTTGTGAGATAGAGCAACGTTTAAGGACTACATTTTAGAAAAACCAGGACATTGGCCACATTTACGAGACTACTGTCTGAATCATTGGCTGTTTACGAGACATATCAACGTTGGAGGTCTCAGTTTCAAAGAAATCAGGACATTGACAAGGTTTTAGAGACTACCGAATGAGTCTTTGGCTGCTTGCCAGTCACGGCAATGTTTAAGGTCACAGTTTTAGACAAACATGGACATTGGCAATACTTTAATAATTTAACAAGGTTTTACAGACTGCCTCAACATAGACAAAGTTTTACAGAATACCTTTACCAAAATTGAACAAGTCTTTTAGACCACCATGACCAAATTTGAAAAGGTTTTATGGACTACCTTGGCCAAATTTAACAGTGCTGATCAAAGGGAAGCTGAAGTTATCCGGGATGTTTAGGTTGTGCAGGAACCGGTCCAGAAGCTGACAGGTTTCATTTAACTCGGGTCCAGATAGACTCGTCAGTTCTAGCAGGAGACAACAACAAAAATACTCAAGGTCCAATTCAAACATGCTAATCCGCTACCTCCAGAAAGAGCTTTACCGTATTTAGCTTTGTGTTGTTGCAGGTTCTGGTGGAGGTGCGAGCCAAACTGAGGCCCGAAAACCAGCATCATCTGGTCCTGGTTCATCTGGCAGAGGGTGTGGCCGTCCATGGCGCAGTAGGAAAGAGTCAGGGTGCCGGCGTCAAACTTGGTACTGTCGGCTTGGTTGCTGATCCACTCCATGACGTTTTCCGCAGTCCAAAAGAGAGGATTCATCTGGTCGTACCAGTCACCTGTCACCAAAGTTTAAGATACCATTAGTCTCGCCGGTCCGGTCCCTTTTCTACACCTACTGGGTCATACAGAGTCCTGTACTGCACCTGCTGTGTTACTCATCACTCAAAACCAGACCGAGAATTCAAATTAAATCTTAACCGATACTCGGTTTGGATATTGACTGATATCAGTCTCCGGCGGGACTTCTCTCGGGTCACAAAAACAAAGAGCGAGCTGTTTAAGCAATGAGGTAAACGCTTAAGACCAGTTAAACATTGACTCCATAGTCAATCATTAGCGGTCGCGTCTAATTGAGGTCAAAGCAAAGCTGAGAGTGACGGGAGTCTTTGGAGATCAAGGGACTGTCTTTGGTATGAGTGGTTTCGGGGATCGGGATAAAGTTTTGGGTACGAGGACAAGTTTGGGGTGAAAGGAGACGTTTTGGGTAAGAGGACACATTCTGGGTAAAAGGAAAACTTTGAGGTACAAGTAGAAGTTTCAGGTACAAGGAAATGTTTTAGGCCCAAGGGGAATTTGTATCACAAGAAAAAGTTTTGGGTACAAGAAGTTTCAGGAATGAAAATGATTTTTAAGTACGAGACGTTTCAAGGAGTGCAAGGAGAAGTTTAGTATAAGTTTCAGGTACACTGTTCAGTTTAGAGTACGAAGGTTAAAGGTATGAAGGAAAGTTTGGGTTACAAGAAACGCTTTCAGGTGAAAGAAAAAAATGTAGGTAGAAGGAGAAGTTATGGGTATGAAGAAAAGTTTTGGGTACACAAAGTAGTTTTGGGTTTAAGGATAAGTCCTGGGTATAAGGACAAGTTACGTAGACAAGGAGAAGTTTTGGGTACGAGGAGAAGTTTGGGGTAAAAGGAGACATTTTGGGTAAGAGGAAAACTTTGAGGTACAAGGAAAACTTTGAGGTACAAGGACAAGTTTCAGGTACAAGGAAAAGTTTAAGGCCCAAGGGAAATTTGTATTACAAGAAAAGGTTTTGGGTACAAGAAGTTTCAGGTATGATAATGATTTTTAAGTCCGAGACGTTTCAAGGAGCGCAAGGAGAAGTTTAGTAGAAGTTTCAGGTACACTGTTCAGTTTAGAGTACGAAGACAAGGTCAAATGTGTGAGGAAAAGTTTGGGTTACAAGAAACACTTTCAGCTGCAAGGAGAAGTTATGGGTATGAAGAAAAGTTTTGGGTACACGAAGAAGGTTTGGGTTTAAGGATAAGTCCTGGGTACGAGGACAAGTTACGATGACAAGGAATAATTATGGGTTCTAGAAGAAATTTCAGGTACGAATATCAGATTACTGTACAAGAAGTTTCGGGTAGAAAGACGATTTGAGTCCAAGGAGAAGTTCCAGGTACATGACAATTTAGGTCACTTTTGGGACAAGGACAATTTATTGTCATTAGGAAAAGTTTGGGCTACAAGGTGAGGTTTGACGGTCCAAGAAGTTTCAGGTACAGATAGTTGTTTCTGGTGTGAGAAGTTTCTGGTACAGGGAGAAGTTCTGGGTATGAGGAAAGGTTTTAGTGACGGGAGAAATTTTGGGTGCCAGGAGACGTTTCAGGTATGATGATCAGATTTCTGTGCAAGAGGTTTCGGGTAGAGAGAGATGATTTGGGTCCAAGGAAAAGTTCCAGGACCAAGAAAATTTATGTCACTTTTGGGACAAGGACAATTTATTGGCATTTGGACGGAGAGGTTTGACAGTACAAGGAGTTTCAGGTACAAAGAGATGTTTCTGGTATGAGAAGTTTCAGGTACAGGGAGAAGTTCTGGGCATGTGGACAAGATATGGGTACAAGAAAAGGTTTTGGTACAAGGAGAAATTTAGAGTAGAAGGATAAGTTATGGGTATGAGGAGCATTTTCAGAGGAGAGGTTTTTAGTTGGAGAAGTTAAGGGTATAAGGAATTCTCAGGTTCGAGGCTTAGTTTCAGGTACAATTCAGTCTAAAGTATATCGGTCTACAGCCAAGAGTTTTCAGGAATCTTTCAGTTTTTCCTCACCGGCATCGACACCATACTGCAGGTCGGCATTGTGACGGACTTCAGGAAGTCCGTTGTGATACATCGTGAAGTTGGCGTTGGTCAGCACGCTGCTCAAGCACTGTGATGCCATGGAGCGAGGTGGGTAGACTTGAACCCGGGAAGAATGGCAGTCCGGTTCCGGTTCGGATTCCGATCGCCTCAAATCCAGATCGGGATTTCGGAGGGTTTCGGCTTGAAGAGATCAAATTCGTGCAGGTTTTTTCCTGGCGCCTCCTTGTCAGTGATGCGCCCGTTTCGGCAACCGGCAGCTTTTAACGCTCTGCGTCAGCGGAGGGGGAGGGGCTCAGGTGAGCCGAGGGAAATTCCAGGTGAGGGAAGCTCCGCCCCCACAGGTCGTCTCACCCCATTCGAGCACTCGGCATGTTGATCAACAACTAGCCTGGTTTTCCATTAAGACCATTATCCTTTTTGCGCTTATTATCATATTTGCGTCTGTACAATTATACTCTTCTGCACTTAGCCAAGAATGACAGAACGACAAACATTTGGCTTTTTACATCTATAAGTAGAAGCTTATTCATGGAAGTAAGTTTCTCGAAAAAAGAAAAAACAGATGAAAAAATAGGTAGGCCTCGTTAAGAAAAAAAAAAAAACTCGCTCAAAAAAATTACAAAAAAAATTTAAGGAATGAAATAAGAAATAAAAAAATGGTAAAAAAAAAGGTCACACAGAAAAATAAATATGCCTTGCTAAAATAACATTCAAAGTAGGTAAACTAAAAAGAAAAAGAAAAAGTATACCTCGCAACTAAAATAAGAAAAAGAAAATTAAAAAAAGAAATAACAAATAAAAAGCCAAATTTTTTTTTTAAATAGCTGTATCTTAAATAGCAGAGGAAAACGTAGATATGCTTTGTTTGAAAATGACACAACCTTAAAAACAAAAAGAAAACCTCACAAAAAATATAAAATAAAATCACAAATAAAAAAGACAAATAAAAAAAAAACATTTAATTTACACATAAAAATAAGTATGCTTTGTTAAAAAACGAAATACATACAGATAAAAAGCAAAAAAAGAAAGTATACCACGACAACAAAAATAAAAATTAAAAAATAAATGAACAAAGAGCCAAACAAAACGTCTAAAAAGAAAATGAAAAAAAAAGTCAAATTAAAATAAATCAATCAATCAATAAAAGTATGCCTTTTAAAAGAAGAAAAAAATCAAAAAATAAAAAAAAAAAAAATTAAAAAATAAATGGAGAAATAAAGGGAAAAAGTATACCTTGTTGTTTTTCAGTACGGAAGAAGAATAGAAAAGCAAAAAAACAAGTATGGCTTTTTTAAAAAAAAACTAAAAGAAAAACTACAATGTCAAATAGATATACAACACATACTGCACATTTTTCAATTTCAAATATTTGATTGATCGAGATATTGATCAATTTGAAGAAGCGTCCCATAAACAATATATTTTAAAAATAAGCAACTGTAACATAAGCAAAACAAAAAGATGTCAAATACAGGATACCATTTTCCGTATCAGACTGAATCGGCAGATACAAATAAATCAATTGACGAATCAGGTTTTTTTTTTCCTCTTGGCCCCGCCCCCTTCTCGTTTTTCTCTTAACAAACTAGTCAACGTGAATGAGTAAAGGGTTAACACAAGCCACTCAATTCTAATCTTAACATCTTAACCATCCTGTAAAAATCAAGACAGAATATTTTGCTCACAACGTTTGGTCCCAAACTGAAATAAGAGTCGCTAACATGGAGTCTTCCGAGTTGGAAGACACACAAATAGAAAGTTTTTTATATTCTTTTTGGCAATGGCATGCCTGCAGAAGAGTATAGCTGGAAAACAGCTTGAAGCCTTACCTTGTCAAATTTGCTCACAATCTGCAAAAGAAAATATTGTATTTTACTCATTTTTCCAAAAGTGGCCCTTTGGAGACGACCAGTTTACAGCCTTAAAAACTTTGTAATCGAGTATTTTTAGACACTTGGCAAGAGTTGTAAATTCTCACATTGTTTTTTACTGTTATGCCACAATATCTCCCTATCGAAGCTTTAGCATGGACTATGATAGCTGAAGATTCCTTCCTTTCCCCATTTTCCCATCAAAAACGTTCCCCTCGCTAACTGGCTAAAACGGTTCTCCTTTTGTTTATTTTCCTCGATCGATGTACACGTTTGATTGGTTTGAGAAGGGCGCCGAGCCCTTTTCGGGGACAATTAGGCAACACCCGCAGTGATTAGCAAGCTAATTAGCCGCAATCAAAGGGATCGGCAACCCATTTTGGATCCGACCGCTCCTTTCCTATGCTAACAATAGCTAGCAAGATCTAGCAAGAAAATCCCAGTTCTGCAAAAGCTACCAGTCTCACCATAAATTCCAATTAAATGTTGACGTTTAATAGAATTCGTATTCATGTTTTAAGTTGAATTTTTATTTCATTATTTTTACTATTTTCAAAATGATTTAATGACATTTATTCTATTCATCTATTTTAGGTGAACTCGTTTTATTCGAGATAAAAAATAAGTTTATAGTTTTCTTTCAATTATTTGTATTTCTAAATTGTACTCTTATTTTGAACATTACTTCATATTACTATTCATTTGCTAATCTGATTTGAATGAATGAATTATTTTCATTCTTTTTTCTTAATAATATTAAAATATTCATTTTGCATATTTTCCTGAATAACATGTACATTTTATTGATTGACTTGATTTTGATATATTTCTTTATATTTGTATTGTATTTATAACTATTTTAATTTTAGTGTATTTTCATGTTTTTTGTTCGATATTCCATTTCTTATTCAATATTTTGATTCCATTAATTTTATTCTCAAACCAAAAATCACAATGAAATGAATTTGTTATTTTACTTGAATGTCATTTACTATGGTCAATTTATTGTTTTCCTTACTATCGCGTTCAATTTTTTTTCAATTTATTTAATCATCTATTTTAATCCTTTTTATCAAATATATTTTATTTGTTTATTTCTTGTTATTTATTTAAAGTCTTATCTTATTACAAACAATGTTTCACGATGATCAATATGAATAAAGATCATTTCTTTCTCAATTTTGGTTTATTTTTATGCATTTATTGATCTATCTTTATTTCACAATTGTTTTCATTCGTCATTTTGTTCTCACTTTCAATTTTTTTTAATTTATTGAAATGATATTGAGGATTTCCTTTCAATTTTATTTATTTCATTCTTATCCTGACAACCTTCAATAATATCTATTCGCTATGCACGAAATATAGCACAATAAAAAGAAAAGAAAGAAATAAGAAAAATAAACAGTGTCGTGAAAAAGGATTTGCCCCGTCCGGATTTATGTGGTTTGTTTTTTGCCTATTTATCACGCACAAGACTTTTAGATCATCAAACCAATTTGAACATCACATAGAGACAACACGAGAAAATCCAAAATGTCCCCTGAAGCTCATTGCGGGTTGGCCAGCAACAACAGAACTTAAACTTTTACAATAATTGCTAAAGAGTGGAGGAGTTTTGGCCCACTCTTCTTTGCAAGATTCTTTCAAAGCTGCCAGAATGGAGGGTTTTCTAGTTTGAGCTGCCCATTCAAGGTTAAACCAAGATCCAAAAAAATTCCAGTAGAAGTTAGAAAAAGGTGACTGGAATGCATCAGTTCGGTAAAGCTCACAAAGAGATTTCCAAGTCTGTATGGATCCAGCGAACCACTGTCAGAGCCATTATCCACAAACGGAGAAAACTAGGGAACAGTTGGAAACCTTCCCAGGAGTGGTCGACCAAATAGATTCTCCAAGAGGGCGACAACGGCTCAACTGGGAGGTTACAAAAGAACATCAAAAACTTTCAAGGAATTGCCTCACTGGCTTTAGTTAAGGTCAGTGTTCATGACCCTATTATAAGAAAGACATTGTCCAAAAAATGTCAACCTGGGCAGAGATCACAGGCAAAAAACACAGCTGTCACAAAAGAACACTTGTCTTGCCAAAAAGCATCTTGATTATCCTCAAGAGTTTTGGACAAAAATTCTGCAGACTGATGAGTCAAAAATGGAACTTTTTGGAAGGTGTGCAGCCAGTTACATCTGGCATGAAGATGGCAAAAGAACATGATATCTACTGTGAAGCATGGTGGTGGCAATGTCAGTCTGGGGCTGCTTTGCTGCCTCAGGACCGGGACAACTTGCTGTGGTTGACGGAATAATGAATTCCGGTGTTTACCAGAAGTTAAAGTCTGGATTGAAATTCAATTAAGATTAAGATACCGTGGTGTGACCTTAAATGATGTAATATAGCAGATTTGAAATCATTTTGCAAAGAAGAGTGGGGCAAAATTCCTCCACAGCGTTGTGAAACATTCATTAGCGATGACGGTAAGAGTTTCAGGGAGCAAATACTGCGTTTTGGATTTTCTTGGGTTGTGTCTGTGGGATCTTCAAATTGGTTTGAGGATCTGAAAGGCATGTGAGTGATAAACAGGCAAAAAACAAACCACATAAACCTGGCCACTGTATTTGATTCCCATATCTGGATTGTGTTTCATCACAGCCCATGTCGCAGTGACGTTTGATTTTTTCCTACGAACGTGTCATTGTGAGGGGAAAGCCCCCGCCATTGTGCACACGACCGTGATGAAATAGTGATTACCCCCTCCCACACCGTTTCTTCTTCCCCCAGCTCGCAAAGCAGAAAGTCAAACAGGCCCAGCAGCATTCCACACTTGTCTTTTATTAACGTGCACGGGGAGAAAAAAAAGGAGAGAAAAAGAAAGGAAAAAAAAAAGGTGTGAGAGCTCTTGTGAAATTCAGGGGAAAATGTTTCTTCCGTTGGCTTGTCATTCAAACATCTCGTTGTATTTTCGGATTCCGGACGCCTTTGATGACGTTCGCTACGAGCCGCCAACTCACGTGCAGTAGTACGACGGGGAAGAAAGCAGAAGAGCTCCAAAAACCATTACAAGAAGATGAAGTATGATACAAATATATCTCATACAAAGTTGTCAAGCTCTGCTTCCGGAGCAGAAAGAACCAAACCTTGCAGAGAGTGATCAACACTGCCCAGAAATCATAGGCTGCTCTTTACCCAACAACCAAATAAGAATGGCGCAAAATTTCAAATAAATTCCAAGCTGATATATATTCATCTAAAAACCAAACCATATAGAAAGTGATCAACACTGCCCAAAAATCATGGGCTGCTCTTTGCGCAACAACAAAATAAGAATGGCGCAAAATTACAAATAAATTCCAAGCTGACATATATATAAATCTAAACACTAAACCTTACAGAGAGTGATCAACACTGCCCAAAAATCATAGGCTCCTCTCTGCCCGGTCTGGAGGAGATTGCCGACGATACTAGAATAAGGCGTCACAGTGTGGCATGCTGGGTGAACAGCAGCAGACAAGAAAAAGTTGAAAGAGAGACATCATCACAGCCTGGAAATCATAGGCTTATCTCTGCTCATAAGAATGAAACAAAATTCCAAATCAATTCCAAGATGATAAATGAACTCGAAGATATAGAAACTAAAAACAAACCTTACAGAGAGCTATCAACACAAAAAAATCACGGGCTGCTTTCTGCGCAGGCTGGAGGTCATTGTTGCCAACCCCTACTGAGGAATCACAGTGTGGTATGCTGGGAGATCAGCAGCAGACAGAAAAACTTTACACAGACTAGGAACTCATGGGCCGCTTCTGCATAACAATAATCAAAATGAAACAGAATCAAAACTCAATTCTAAGATGATAGATTAACCAAAAAAACGTATGAAACAAAGGGTCATCAGCACAGCCCAGAAAATCATGGACTGTTCTCTGCCCAGTCTGGAGGACTTGAACCCTCTGTCGGTTCTGCAGCTGTTTTTTTCCAAAAGGGGGCCGTCAGAGTGTCTTGAGTCATTGCTTTCGAGTTAAAGCTTTAAATCGGCTTAAACTTTTGCATTATTGTTTTGAAGTTAAAACTTTAAGCCTGCTTTAATTCTTGAGTTAATGCTTTGTGTTGAACCCTAAAGGATGTATTACCTCTTGAGTTATTACTTTGTAGTTAAAGCTTTAACTGTTATATTTTGAAGACAAGTTTGTCCACTCGTGTTTAATGTTATGTTGTTTAGCTGTCGACTACTCGTCTCATTAGTCTGTAACTATCGACTTCCTGCTTTGCTTTCACTTTCCATTCGCGCATTGTGGCGCCCGTCTATTTGTTTGCAACATGTGTTATTTTGCTAGCTTAAGTGGCTTCACTAAAGTTTGCTTTGTTTATAGCGTGACATCGAAGACAAAGCTGGAGGCCAAAAAATACTTGCGCTGGTCAAAAGTCAGAGGAAAAGAACTCTGTCGTAGCTGCTAGCCGTCGTCACGTTGTGAATTTGTGTGCCAGAATCGAAGGGTGAAAAAAAACAGGCGTGACAGGATCCCAGCGGACACACCTCAGAAAAGAAAAAGAAAAGAGAGATAGAAAAGCATTCAAACGAAAAGATTGGACCGAGGCGCTCATCAGAAAGGCTAAGGTTTGCAGCGCGGACGTCGTATTGTCACGGTTGCCATGGCGCCCGATTGGCCCCGCCCGTGTGGCGCCAGCTGCGGCTTATTGACAGTTTGGCTTTCCGTCCTTTTAAGCTCAGTGCTTTCATTTTTCCTTTGTCAGTCCGTCAACGAACCTCCGCCCCTCAAGACATGGGTTCTGACTCAGTCCTGTTTTCCTGTTGGTATTCCCTGTCCGGTATTCTTCCCGTTGATTTTGTCCCGTTAAATATCGGTTTCCTGTTTCGTTCCCGTCTATTTTTGTCCCGTTAATTATTCTCTCCAGTTTTCGTTCCCGTCTAGTTCTTCCTGTTTTTTCGATATCCTGTTTCATTTTCAATCCTGTATGTCCTGTCCTGTCCGGTATCGACCCCATTTGTCCGATATCTACTCAGGTTATTGGTATCGATCTCGTCAACCTCTGGCTTCCTATCTTTCCATGCCAGACCGTTTCGATTCTCTTACTCAGTATGAAATGTGTGATACTAACTCCATCATTCGATGAGTGCCTCGGTCCAATCTTTTTGCTTTAACGCACAACTCTGTTTTAGGAGTGTTGTCCCGTAAAACTTACGTTGTTTCTGGTACGCACACAACATGACGACAAGGAGCAGCTACAGCAGCTTTCTTTTCCTCCGACTTCTAATCGGCGCCGACCATGTTTACAAAATATTCAAGGGGTCTTTTACTTTGTACCTTGATTGGCTACTAAACGGGCTGCCATGACTGTAAAGAGTAATCGGCTCTATTTAAAAAAAAAATGTTTTATTTATATTGATAGCTTAGTCTAATTCGACCAAAAAATATGATTATCCTTTTTCAGGTCTCATTGTCTAAAATGGCCACCATAACCGTGTTCTCCTTAGCCTCTTTTTTAATTGATTTTAATTTTTTTTCTAATTTTTTTTGTCTAATTTTCACCAAGATTAAAAAAATATAAGACAAGACAAATGTCTTCCTTCAAGTTTTGTTTTTCTTTTGTTTGTTTTTTTCAAACTAAATTGACAAAAGAGAAATTTAGTCTTAAATAAACATCAAGTTTATTTTGTTTTGAATCAGGTCTGATAACATTTGACACCAATACTTTTCTTTCCTTAAAACCCCAGAGTGTAATGTTTTTTAAACTGATCTCCGGATGCTTTATTTTGAAACAAGGCTAATTATTTGTTCCGTTTTGGTAAGTTGGCCACTTCCGGTTTTAGACTAGCCCGCTATTTTGTTGACGATTGTTGAGACGGATTGTTAAAAATCACGATAACCGCTTTTTAAAATCAAGATTGACATATCTGCATTTACGCAAGAAAAGGCTGATTTATTCCGCGTTTCATGGACTGCATTGTTGCTAGAGAGTAAAGATGAAAGACAGGAAAATGATTGCCTGAAATCAGAGATAATTATTCCACACAATCGATAAAAACCTGAAATTAAGATGTAATAACTTTGTAAGATTTGAGCCGTTGATGGCAAATGAGTGTATGTGCCACTGCTGCCCTCTTGTGGCTAAAACGAGGCAAAGGCAGTTCTGATGTTTCTGTACGTGTGCAATAAAAATGTAGTCAAAAACTTTTCCGAAGACAGAAATAAGAATACACTTGGCACAATTTTGGCTAACCTGCATTGGCTCCCTGTTAGCCTAAGATGTGATTTCAAGGTTCTCTTATTATTATACAAAATCATACATGGACTTTCCCCGTCATATCTTTCAGATTTGATTTCCCCCTATGTTGATCCCAAGAGCCAAGAAGTGTTCCGCAGGTTTGAGAGCGTTCTCCATCCGGGCACCGGTGTTGTGGAATGCTCTTCCCCCTGAGATCCGATCTGCAACCTCAGTGGAAATGTTTAAATCTAAGCTTAAAACTCACTTCTACTCAATAGCACATGAATAACCTAAACTTCGTATGTGTAATAACCTGTGAAGCCCTTTTGAGACTCTTTGTGATTAAGGGCTATACAAATAAAAATGCCTTGACTTGACTTATACCGTCTCTAGCATACAGCGCAGCAAAAGGCCTTCTCAACTGACGGGAATCTCGGGTTAAAATAATAAGACAACCAATCAAAAACGAGGTCTAAGATGAATCGTTCGTCCTCAAATGCCTCACAGGCGTGCCCTCTCTAAAACCTTTTGCATACAGCGTAGGTGAGGGGCTGCTTGCCCATGTGAAATCTCAGGTTTAAATAACATACCAACCATTAAAAGAGGAAGGACAAAATCCTTTATTCAAGTGGGGATCGTGCGCCCTCATGAGCCTCACCAGCTTGCCTCAGCAGTTATAATTGCAAAGGCAGTTAAGCACGAAAACAGATTCTCCTCAGTGTGGAATCTCAATTTAAAAAAAAACAAGACGATAAAAAATAATATCATTATTTGTCTGACTGGGGGTTGGTTGTGCGCTGTCATGTACCTCACCGGCATACCTCTGTTTTAATCTATTGCATACAAAGCAGCACACCTGTGTGGAATCTCAGGTTGAAAAATAAACCAACTCACGAAGAGAGAAGAAATAAATCATTTATTCGAATGGGGACGGGGGTCGTGCGCCCTCATGTGCTTCAGCAGCGCGCCTCCGTTGTCATAATCCCTCTTGCAAACAGCGCAGGAGAAAGGTCTCTCTCCCGTGTGGAACCTGAGATGCGAGGTGAGGGCCCCCCTTCTGGTGAACTTCTTGATGCAAAAGTGGCAAGCGTAGGGTTTCTCCCCGGTGTGCACTCGTTTGTGTCGCTCCAAACTGGCCTTCTGAGTGAACCGGCGGCCGCACAGGAGGCAGCCGAACGGTTTCTCCCCCGTGTGGCAAGTCAGGTGGCGCAGCAAGTTGTGCTTGTACCGGAAACCTTTGCCACACTCGCCGCACTCGAAGCGCTTGACCTGGTTTTCGGACTCGTACCGCGGGTCCAAAAACGGGGGGGTCTCCGTTCGGTTGCCGCTCTTTGCGGACCCGTTTGTTTCATATAGCTGACCGGCTCGGTCCGAGTCCGAAGACCGACCGGAGCCGTCCACGTATTCCGATTCGAACAGAGAAGCTACATCCTTCTCCGATTTATGCCATCGGACGTTCGGTATCGGACCCGTCCAGACTTCTTGCGGTTCCTCTTTGATTTGTGTCGGCGTTTGCTCCTGCAGTTTTTCGTTCTTCATTTCACGCACCGGAGACGTTTTCATGCCTGCGCGTCGGACGCAGGGAGGATCCTCTAAAATAAAAGCATAGGAAGAAATACTTGGCACATCATTTCGTTCACTGTCAAAGAACGGACGCGAAAACACGGGTGGCCTGCGGCTCGGGCCTCGTTCAATTCAGAACAACAAAGACACGCTTTACAACAACAAAGACAAGCTTTACAACAAAGAGAGGCGCGGCATCACACACTTACGCTTTCTGTTCAATGTTCCGCTCTCCCGGCATCTTATTGACAAAGCAAATTACCATCAAGGTAACCGAATTGGGACCTTCCAAAGCCGTGACAAATAACGTCTTGTGGCATCAAGAAAAGGCCAAAAAGGCCAAAAAGAATGAAACCCGTACAAATGCTAGGAAATAAGTAATAAAGGATTTTATACATTTGACTATAAAGGATTTTATACAATTGACTACAAATTACATGTATTGAGTTCAATGCAATAGTCACTCACTGGGCTTTAGTTCAATTTCAGGGCAGGCTGTTCGAAATGCAATAAGATCTTGTCAAGCAACGACAAGGCACCATTGTGGGAGAGCCAGACCTCAAGGCGCGCAAACAACTGCTTGGCATGCCCATGGGAGGAACCGAGACGCCATCTTGCGGGAAGACGTGAGCCAATAAGAGAAAGCTAAAGAAGTTTAGAAGAAGGCTTCCCACAGACTCTAACGTCACTTCTTCGGCCGTCTTCGATGGAGTTCACTTAGTTCTTTTGTTAGGAACAATAAACATCCGCCCCTGTGTGAAATGTCGGCCTTCCTGGTCATTTTTTTCTCTCAAGAAACGAGCGCGCATAATTGTTGGATGAATGTAGGTTGTGCTTGGTTAATGGAGTCAGATAACTAATACAAAAAATTTGGTAAACGGTACATTTTAATAGTTAATTCCCAACAGTAAATATATTATAATTATATAGTTACAATAAAGAAGGTATTTTTTTAATTTAGCAAAATCATTTAGAGGAAAAAATGCCCATAAAATGTGTTAAAAATCGTTTACTTGATCGTTTTTTCTCCAGAAATATATTTTTAAAGAGGAATAAAATATACTTAAAATAAGCAAAATTGTCTCATCATTCAGATGGTATATCCTGACGTCATCGTAAAACTCGTGAGTAAATATATGATGGTCATTTGAGCACGCCGCACGTCTACTGACATCAGGAAAAGGCCCAAAAGAATGAGGCCTCCTTAAGCAGTCAGTAAATATACGATAACGATATAACATCTTTGACATCATGTTGGGTCCAATCTAACCCAATAAAATATCTGTAGGCATCATCGGAACTTGTTCGGAAAGTGCATTTTTGAATTTCGATTTTACAATAACTACTTTTTATAAATCAATAATAATCGAAAGATGTTTTGGAATCCTCAATTTTTAGCTTTTTTTTTTATATAATTGCAGACGATTTTTTTTTGCGTGTTGAATTGAAATCAAACAATTTGGCTAATGTCAAATGTTTTTCTCCATCAGTCATAATTGGGTTGATTTAACATTGTTTGAAAATTCAGGGTCTTGCAACACCACGAATAGGCCAAATAGAAGAATTAATATTATTTAGATAGACAGACAGATAGACGGATAGACAGATAGACAGATAGACAGATAGACATAGATAGATAGATAGATAGATAGATAGATAGATAGATAGATAGATAGATAGATAGATAGATGGACAGATGGACAGATGGACAGATAGATCGATGGATAGATAGATACTTTAACCATCCCCGTAGGGAAATTCACACTTCCAGCAATATCCTTGTGTTGAAAAATTAAATAACAAAATAAAAGATATAGAATACAAAAATACCCAATATAACGTGTTGAGTATTTCAATAGTGCTACGGAAAATACGCACTGTAATAAGAATAGGGTAAAATGCAATGTGGTGGTGGGGTTTAATCTGGGCTTTTACACCCCCGGGTAGAGTTAAAGAGCCTCATAGCATGAGGAAGAAATGATCTCCTCAGTCTGTCTGTGGAACAAGACTGTGACAGCGGTCTGTCGCTGAATATCAAATGAGTCATGATATGATAATTCTCGTGACATTGGGTAGACGCCAAAAGGAATGAAGCCGAAGTAATACTAGGATTTGTGTAAATACGTATATCAAAACTATATGCGTCACAGACATCTTGGGAAACAAAAAGAGACGAAAATGATGAGGCCCATACAAACCCTGCATGTTTTATGCCAAAGTGAATATGCCCTAAAGAATGAATACTAAGAAATTGGTAAATAAATGATAACAGGGTTTGTACGCTTTTTTCAAGGCCAAATTCAAGCACTTTTACAAGAGTTCATAAAGCTAATATTCCAATTTCTCCAGTACCATTCAAAGAATAAATAATACATTGTTGTGAATAACAATCATTATTGAATAATTGTCAATATCGTTACTGTTATTGATTCAACCAACACTAGTGATGTTTTTTAAGGTGGGTGCATGACAATGAAACTCAAATCTTCTATAGTTTAAAGGAGCTGTACGGAATTTGGATCTTTACTCTCTTACGCCATCTGCTGGCTTAAAGTCATGACGGCAACCTCGGTCAGCTCGTTCATGATGCGTGCGCAAGTAAGTGCATTTCTTCCATGCGCTCGAAAAAAACTATTTTCTTAAATGTTTATTTCCTTATTTAATGTGGGGTCTGTCAAGTCAGACCACAGAGAAACATGGCAACAATTACAAGCATACACAAGTACCTTGCCCAAAACCCAAGCACTTTTCAAACTTCCCAGCATTTTTTAGGGATTTCAAGCACCCGTATGAAGCCTCTAATGAATACGCCTCGCAGCCCGCATGTCTTGTGACACCAGGGAGTGGCCCAGAAAAACGAAGCCCATTAAACACCAATAAATAGTAAATAGAATATGATTAAATCCAAATTTTGACTTAAATAAATGACTTTATTTGAACATTAAAATAAAAAACAGAACAAAAACACAAACTCAACAACAAAATAATGTTACATAACTTGTTCTAAAAGGGGTAGTAAGAAGCAAATGCTTATATTCCCTACCCCTCATCTTCCCTCTTAAATACACCAATGATAATAACAACAATAGTCATAATATTATTAATAACAGTTATTTAGTGAAATTAGTGAAAAATCATCTAATTTGAATCATTTGGACTGCAGGAATAAAATATTAGTGAATGGGATGTCGACAGTTTTCGGCCAATTGCAGGCTTTGTTTCGCCCCTTTAGCCTATGCGAGCCTGTAAATGATAAAAAGGATCCGCCCCCTTTACCTCCGAATAACTTTGGCCAATAGTGACTGATTAAAATGATGATTGACACATTGGTTAGGAAATGAAACGCCGGTATATAAATGCACGTAAGCCCTCAAGTATTTTTAACGAAAGTATGGAATGTTGGCACGCATTTTCACGTAGAATCGAAAACGAAAGACTTTGGTCTGCAAAGCGGGAGCGGCTCCATAATTGTCTTCTCCTCATTGTCGGAATTCTTGCTTGGTCCCGAATGCGCTTTCCTTTTTGTGCTGGCGGCTCAACGTGCTCTACTTTTAGTCCTCTGAGGTTTTAGTAGTCACCTAGCAGGCTCTATTAGCTCTTACGCAACGGCCGTGAAAACCTTAACCCCGACAGACGCCAACAGAGCGACAGAGAAAGAAAAAAGACAGGAAGAGAGTGACAGAGAGGAGAGAAAGGAAGAAAAAAGAAAAACGAGAGAGGGACAAAGAGAAAAAGACAAAAATTTAATTCAGTACAGAACGATGCATATATTCACTATGTATCCATGTTCTCGTAGTGCAGCAGTTAGCACATTCGCCCAAGAAGCAAAAGGTCCCCGATTTGAGACCAGGTGGTAACATATGTTGGCCTGGAGAAGGATGGCCGCCACCAGGCTTTACTTGCCCGGGACCCACCACAAGAAATGGGCCCCCTTTCGCCCATGTGGTTAAGGCATCCAACCGTACCAATAATACTAGACCCCAAAATAAATGTGCGTAAAGCCACTCGTTATTCATTTTTATGGACCGTTATGACACACAAGTGTGCACAATCATTGAAGGACTTCTGGAAAGGGGCGTCAAACATTTACAACTCTTTCAAAATGTCTAAAAAAAACTTGAATATTGGGGTAGGTGTAAAAAGCTTCTATTTGTGTGTGTTCCAACTCAGATGACTCAATGTGAGTAGTGGGGACAAAACATTGAGAGTGTTCCCTTTCGAAAGAGAGCAAGAGCGTCCATGTTCTCCAAACGCTTCGAGAACAACATTCAACTAACTTTGGGTACGACTGAGATTGGGACAGATTCTTGACGTCTTTCAGACATGTTCAAAACGTCTTTTGAAGCAGTTTTGCAGTGGCAAGCTGGGATCGGGCGATGTGAAAAACATGCAGGCAACTTTTCAGAGTTGTCTGCCCTGGTGGCCGCTAACTTTTTCGCACGAGTGTCAGACACTGATAATACCCCCAGTTATTACAGCACAGACGCTTGACAATGACATAATGTTTGCAGAAAATGATTCATAAATGTTTTATAACATTTTTAAAAAGTGACATTGGATAATTTCTCACGGCCCACTAGTGCATCGCGGCACAGTGGTTGAAAATCACTGGTTTAATCCATATGTTACAATTTATTATGCATTATTATAAACGACTTCAAATGGGGAAAATACAGACAGATTAACACTTAAAATGTACACTGAAAAACACGGGAAAAATATGATTATTTGCACCTAAACCGATAAAATACAGAACTATTTTAAACCTTTTTATACTCAATATATTTTAAGTCAACAGAATTCCTGGAAGTAAAATGCATTTTGACCAATGAGAAGAATAAAATAGCGTCTGGAAGGAAACCGGCTCTCGATGGGTGGGGAGCCGGTTCCCACTCTCAAGAGATGGTCAATAGAGCCGTTTCGTTCCTGAGGGACATGAGTAGGTTGCGTCACACTAAATCGCCTTTTCTTTTGGCGCACGAGTAAAAACTACATTCGTAAACACTATCCAACTATTTGGTGGTCGCTATTTTGAATGGCGACATTATCCGAAAAGACGTGACGTAACCAGCTCAGAGGAGAGCGAAACACCGCTCCGCTATAAACGAAGTCCGTTGCGCAAAGACGCGCCGCCGTTAGCGTTCTGCAGGCAAAGTAACGCATCGCTTTTAAACGTCAATAACGAAAACGTATTCGCGATTCTAAACATTCTGACCTGCTCCAAATTGCTCACTCGTCTTCTTGACGTCCAAGAGGCGCCGATGGCGCTCCAGTTGGTTTTCGTAGTCGCTTAAGGTTTGCTCAAAAATACTCATAATTTCCTCAACGGCTACCGAAAGTCTGTCGCTCACAAAGGCTCTTAAATCCTGCACCGAAGGCATTTTCCTTCTTGGAATGATTTGAACTTTAAAAATCTTGACGGCTTTTTTTCGACCGTTTGTTTTGACTCAACAACTTCCGATTGACTTCTTCTT
Source organism: Urocampus carinirostris (assembly GCF_059441175.1). Lineage (NCBI taxonomy): Eukaryota > Metazoa > Chordata > Actinopteri > Syngnathiformes > Syngnathidae > Urocampus > Urocampus carinirostris. The sequence goes on along the minus strand of NC_142354.1, from coordinate 7,666,085 downwards.
CGAGCGTCGCCTGCGGCAACAAGGATTTGTTTGATGGTCTTTACTACTATCTAGCGTCTGAGACAGGCATCGACGCTCAAACCATAAAATGGAGAATAGAATAGGAAAAAAATAGAATATAATTTGAATAGAACAGAATATTACAATAGTGTCAATGACACTAAACCCAAACGAAAAAGTGCTTTGCCGGTGCATTTTGAAAGAAAGACATGGATGGAAGCCGTGAGTGCCAAAATACAATAAATAAAAACGAGCAATCGAAATTGTAAGGCGCTATTTAGAAGAATTGTCTCTCAAAGTTTTGTATTTAAGAAACAATTTAAAACGATAAATATTTTGATTTTTCTTTCCTTTTTTGCAGAAAAAGTATAGCTTTTACTTGAAATTGAAAAAATAAAGCAACAAACCCACTGTGTGTGGTTTTATCAAGCAAGAGCTTTTCCTTTTGAAATATTCGATTTAGAATAGAATAGAATAGAATAGAATATACCTTTATTGTCATTGTTACAAATGGGCTAACATATTGTGACAACGAAATTGGGCATGACACTCCAGTTTTACACATAGTGAGGGTATGAGCAAGAAGATAAAGGAACAGAGAAGATAATGTTATAAAACAAGGGGAATAAGGCTATAGTTATAATTTACATGGTATTTACACAACAATGTCAGCATGTGGGATGTTACATACAGGGTTGTCGTGATAACGTTGTATCGTAACGGTTGTGCAATATTGCATTTGGTGCAAAAATAGTCCGCATATACATTGGTGCAAGCATAGACATCATAGTGCAATTTACTACCTTTATTGGCCCAATGTAGTTGTGATTTGGTCTTATTTTAAATGCTTTTGTGTCGTTCGATTTTAAGTTTTGCAAGTGCATCATTTTTATAAAACTTACGAATAAAAAAATAAATAAAGGCAACATGTGTTTTTTTGTCAATCAAGACATTTTCCTTTTTTACTACTCTTATGGCACAATTGGGCTTCCGTATTTTCTCAAGTGGCAGGAATGCTTATTTCATATCAGACAGATGGGGTCGATAACGGACAGGACGGCACAGACAGGATTGATCATGAAACAGGATATCGAAATTAAACAGGACAAACTAGACAGGAACAAAAACTGGAGATAATAATAAACAGGAAAAAAACAGACAGGAACGAAACTGGAAACCAAGATTAAACAGGACAAAAATAAACTGGAACAATCCCGGACTGGAAATACCAACAAGAAACAGGACAGAGTCAAAACCCACGTCTTGTGGGGCAGAGGTTCGTTGACGGACTATCAAAGGAGACGGACAGGACTGGGTTCAAATAGTGACAGGGAGCCAATCAGAACCTGCGGCGGTTGGCGCCAACCGAGCGGGCACAGGTGATTCAAATCTGTAATCATGATATGATCGGTTTTGTTTACTTCTCTTTTGGAACAATTGGGCTTCCGTTCCCCCTTGGGTGGTAGTATTGGTTGTTTTGTTTTGTTTTCTTTCTTCTTTTCCTTACTTTTTACAGGAACTTTAGCATTTGCATAAAAACTACAATATACAGACGTCAATAAAGACAACTTGTGAGCTTTTGTCAAGCAAGAGCACTTTAGGGGTTTGATTTTTGTATTTACAACCTTTTTGGCACAGTTGGGCTCCTGTACCCCCCTCAGGTGGTGGGAATGGTTATTTTGTTTCTTTTTTGTTTTCTAAATTCATTATTTTGTAAACGAACTGTAGTATTTGAATACAAACTGTAACATACAGACATAGGTAAGTGCTTTTTATCGAACAAATCTTTCTATTGTCCCCAAGAGTTTTATCTGTTTTGTTTACTTCTCTTTTGGAACAATTGGGCTTCCGTACCCCCTCGGGTGGTAGTAGTGGTTGTTTCGTTTTTTTTTTTTCCTTATTTCGTACAGGAACTGTAACATTTGCATACAAACTATAACATGCAGACATAAGTAAGTGTTTTTTATCAACCAAAATTTTCAATTGTCCCCAATAGTTTTATTTGTTTTGTTTACTTCTCTTTTGGAACAATTGGGCTTCCGTACCCCCTGGGTGGTAGTATTGGTTGTTTTCTTTTCTTTTATTTTCCTTATTTCGTACAGGAACTGTAGCATTTGCATAAAATCTATAATATACAGACATAAATAAAGTTAGATAGATAGATAGATAGATAGATAGATAGATAGATAGATAGATAGATAGATAGATAGATAGATAGATAGATAGATAGATAGATAGATAGATAGATAGATAGATAGATAGATAGATAGATAGATAGATAGATAGATAGATAGATAGATAGATAGATAGGATACTTTATTCATCCCCTTAGGGAAATTCACTCTTCCAGCAGTATCCTTGTGTTGAAAAATAAAATAATAAAATAAAAGATATAGAATACAAAAATATAACGTTTTGCTATCAAGTATTTAAATAGTGCAACACTGTAATATAAATAATATGCAACTGTGGGGGTGGGGTTTAACGTGGAGTTAAAGAGCCTCATGGCATGAGGAAGAAATGATCTCCTCAGTCTGTCCGGGGAGCAAGACTGTGACAGCAACATGTGTGCATTTGTCAAGCAAGAGCATTTCTTATATCCTTTAAGGTTTGACTTTTGTATTTACAACCTTTTTGGTACAGTTGGGCTTCCGTACCCCTCTCGGGTGGTGGGAATGGTTGTTTTGTTTCTTTTTTTTTTTTTTTTTTTTTCGAATTTCATTATTTTGTACAGGAACTGTACCATTTGTATAAAAACTACAATATGTAGACATACATAAAGGCAATTCTTTTATCCTCTCTGGGTTTGATTTTTGTATTTACAACCTTTTTGGTACAGTTGGGCTTCTGTACCCCTCTCGGGTGGTGGGAATGGTTTTTTTTTTTTTTTTTTTTCGAATTTCATTATTTTGTACAGGAACTGTACAATTTGCATAAAAATTACAATATGTAGACATACATAAAGGCAATTCTTTTATCCTCTCTGGGTTTGATTTTTGTATTTACAACCTTTTTGGCACCGTTGGGTTTCCGTAGGCTGGGTAACAGGGATGGATGTTTCATTTCTTCTCTTATTGCCATTGTTAATCATCACTTAACACTGCACAAAACCTAAAAAGACAGAGAAAAACAAGCAACGTGTGTGTTTTTGTCAAGCAAGAGCTTTTCCTTTGTCCCCCCGGGTTGGCTTCCCTTTTGTCTGTCCCTTTTATGGAAGGAGGGAGGGAGGTAGGGAGTCCTTTGCCCTTGCTCCTTCCTCCATCTTATTGGCTTTTTCCCTTTCTTCTCGCAAGCTAAAGGCAATGAAAGAAGGAGCTGCACGGGGACATCTCCCCCTCCCCTCCATTGACTCTCGCAGGGCGGAGATGAGATGTGCGTCCAGGTCACGTGACGTTTTAATTCCAGGGGATTTTCTGCACGGCATGCTTGCAAAAATGCCCCTCTGAGGGACGACGTGGGCTTTTCTTTTTTGTCTTGTTGGGTTTTTCTGGTCTGGGGGAGGATTTGTTGTTGTTTTTTGTTTCCACGTTTCTGCTTGCTTGGGGGGAGGACGAGCTGCCTTGACGTCTCTTCTGGATTATTCTAAGGCTGAAACGGATCGTGCAGGTGGATGATTCTAGGCTTCCTTTCATTCATTCATTCATTCGTTCATTCATTCATTTACTGTTTTGACGCGGTCCCTAGAAGAACATACTTCAATCTAGTGAATGACGATTGCTATCTCTCTCCATTTTGCTTTATGCATTATTACTGAGGGCGAACATTTTCATTTTCCCTGTGTCCGAATTCTGGATGGAAGATATATTGATTGTTTCGCTTTCTTCTAATTTTCTTGATTATTATTATTATTATTATTAAATTTTATTTTTATTTTTATCATTATTATTACTCTAATCAATATTATTGTTTACATTTCTCTAGATTCTCATTATCGTTTCATTTAATTTTTATTTGATATATTTTTCACTTTAAAGAATCATAAACTGAAGATATATTTCATTGTTTTGTTATAATTATTTTTTTTTTAATATTTTCGATCATTGTTTTTCATTTCATGAATTTGTTTTTTTATTTTTCATCCGAAGATAGTTGAAATAAAAACAACAGTATTTACTTGCAGGTTTTTTCTTTTTTATTGACTACCCTTTTGGTAGTCTGTTGGCAGGAAGGTTTATTTAACTATTATTAATAACATATATATTACAGGTGTAGCACTAAAAATAAATACACAAATAAAGCCAACATGTGTGATTATCTGTTTTATTTACTACTATTTTGGCACAAACGGGTTTCCATACCCCCTCGGGTGTTATCTGTTTTGTTTTGTTTTTTTTTGCTATTAATATTATTCATATAGTATTGCAAGCTTAGCATTTGCACCAAATTTTAAAAATACATATGTCTCCTCTGTCCAAACAACTTTTTCCTCAGCAAAGCTCAGTCTAGCTTTTGATTTTTTTTTTCTTGCCAATGAGAGGTTCAGAGTGGGCCTGCAATGCAAATGCACCTCAAAGGCGAGACAGCTCTTCACCATGTTCAGCACTGAACTGGCGAGCAATTCCAGCTGCATACTGAAAGTGGGAGGCACCTGAAGGTCTTCTCTCATTGTGATCAGAGCATTTTTGGCAAAACGCCTTTTCCATTTTGTGAAAACAGTTAGTAGCATGGTATGGACACAAAACGTCCTTTACTGTTGAGCAGTAAAGATGGTCCAATGGAGTTGCAAGTGGATGCAGAAAGGGGCGCGGATGGCAGATTAAAATGAAACTGATTTTCAAACTTGCAAGGATTGTCATGCCCTTGCTTTAATTGACCCCCTGTTTATAATAGTAATCCCGATTGCCAATAATCACAAACTTGGTTTCCAGGTTAAGTTCCACAGGGTTAGGATGGCATGATCAGTTTTTTCATGGTGCTCGGACGCTGATCAATAGCAGATCAGCATTTCCATTTTTATTTAAACCTGTGAAGTTTTACTTGAAATAACTGTCTCTGTTGCCCAATTGGCCCCGCACGTGTGGCGCCAGCTGCAGCTAGTTGACAGATTGGCTCCCTCTCAGTATTTAAACTCTGTCCTGTCAGTCCCCTTTTGTCAGTCCGTCTGCGAATCTCTGTTTTTACACGGCAAGCCCTTTTTCGCCTGTCCCGTTTTTTTGCTCCTGTTGGTCTCCCGCTACGATGTGTTTTGATCTCGACCACGTCTGCTCTCCCGTCCCGAATTACGACCTGTTTTGACCTCGACCAAGTCTGTTCTTCGCCCTGAATAACGATCCGTTTTTGATCTCGACCACGTCTACTTTCCTCTCCTGGCTTTCGACTTGTTTCCGATCCTGACTACTGACCCGTTTTTTCCGTTCCCGACACCGCCACCGTTCGCCACGGAAGTGCCACTTCTGCGTTTAGAGCGACCTGCTCCCCGCGACCAGCTATCTCCAGATCGTGTGTACAATCCTTTCCCTTCTTCCCAATAAAACTGGGACCAACGTACGCAAGTGGGTCCTGTCTCTGTTCTGGTCCTGACAATAACAGTGATTGTTGGCTAAGGGAAGACATTTTGGTGGCTAGCTTGGATTTAGTCACTAGCTGGCATCACTTCCATAGTTATTATTAAATATATCGACAGCTCGTGCTGAGAGCACATACCTTAATGATTAATGTTAGCATTGTGGACACTGTGGTTAGCCGCTAATGCTAATGTATTCGAAGCCGCGCAGCTTTATGGGAAATAACGGTGACTGTTGGCTAGGATGTCTAAAAATAGCAGGCGAGGTTTTGGCGGCGATGGCCACATGCTAGCTAACGCCGAGCTAATCCGGGCCAATTGGTCTCCAGCGGAGCCAAAAGGATTTGATTCAAGCTTTCACGATCGCTTCTCGTCATTGCTGTGTTTAAAGATTTGCGCTTGGGCTTCGATCAGGTTCCGCATTTACATTTTATCAAGACCCTAACCCCCTCGAAACCTCAATCTTAACGTAAAATACCCCAGCACTATATTCCCCACCCTAACACATAACCGTTTTCCCTTTTATTCTTTCGTTTCCTCTTACTTCCCCCTTTTCTCATTTTTTTTACCTGTGACTTTTTCTATTTTTTTAGCTTTTCTTTTTCTATCTTTTGTTTTTTTAGTTTATCTTGTGTTTTTTTCCCTTTTGCTCATTTTCCTTTTTCTTTTTTACTTTTTCAACATTTCCTTCTTTTCTCTTTTTCTGCATTTTTCCTTGTCTCTCCTTTTCTATTTTGATACTTTTGCTGTTTACCTTGTTTTCCCTCTCCCCCCTCTTTTCCCCGTTTTTCTCTTTTTTTTATCGATGTTATTTCTTTTTTTCTTTGGTTTATTGCTGTTTTTAACTTTTTTTAATGCTTGCTTTTGTTCTTCTTTTGCTCTATTTTCCCTTTTTTTCATTTATTTTCTTATTTTTTTTCCTTGTTCTATGTTTTCTACCCTTTTTGACTTTATTTCTCATTCTTGTTGTTTCCTTTTACTCCTAATTCCCCCTCCCCGATGTTTTAAATTCGTTTCACTCTTTTATTGTCTTCTTTTTTTTGCTTTGCCCTTTTTTCTCTATCCCTCCCCCTTCTCCTTCGTTCCTTGTTTTACTTTTTACTTTTTCATATTTTATCAATTTTTCTGTTTTTCTTCCTTCGTTATCCCTCGATATTCCTGTATGTTGCCTCTTGTCCATTTTCTTATTTTTCTCACCCTTTCCATGTCTTCCATTTTTCACTTTCACCTCTTTTCTCCTTTTCTGTAATCATTTGTTTTCTGCTTGTGTTTCCTGTTTTGGGCACCTCATGTTTGTAACAGAGCAGGAAGGCCTAACAGAAGGCCGTCGGCGTCGGGTTTTCGGGGGTCTGAGAGAGAGACAAAGCCCATTAGCGATTCCCCGAGGAGAGCGAAGGGAGGAGGCAAATGCTTAGCGAGCAAAATCTTTGGCAGATGAGGCATCACGGACGGCTTCATCCACTTTGGCCTCTTTGCAGCATCCTTGCCCTCCGCCCCCCTGCGGGGTCCCCCAGGTCCCCCTCCCAGGGCCCTTTATATAACCCGGATTGGTCCGATGCTCTTTCTTGGACTCATCGGATCTCAGGATTACACAAAATCTCGTCGATTAATGGAAGGAATTCAAATGACTTGGAAAGAAAAATCAAAGATGACGCCATTGACATTGTCAGAATAATATATAGGAGCGCTCCCCCTCCTCCTGTTATGTTCACTTTAATATAATATTAAGACACGGTTCAGTCATCCCTTGCTCTATCACTGTGCAGTGAGGAATCGCTTGAAATTTTAATTGAATGGATTTCGCTGGTGACCGAATGAGCCAGTAGGTGGGGCCTAAGATCCACCACCAGTTCAGAATAGGAGCAACTTCTCAAAATGTTTTGTAATCTAGAATATAGAAGGCTTTTATTGTCATAACGCAGAGTGTCAGGAAATTCAAAGCTGCCCCACATATGTCAGGACCGGAACGGAGACAGGACCCACTTGCGTTGCGTTCCTCACAAGTTTTATTGGAAGAAAGAGAAAGGGTTGCTCCCACGATCCGGTGATTGCTGGACGCGGGAAGCACGACGCTCTTCCGTGGCGAGCGATGGCAGTGTCGGGAACAGAAAACGGGTCAGTAGCTGGGACAGGAGCGCAAAAGCGTGGTCGGGGTCGGAAACGAGTCGTAAGCCAGGAGAGGAGAGTGGACATGGTCGGGGACCGAAAGAGGTCGAAAGCCAGGACGGGAGGATAGACGTGGTCAGGATCAAAAATGTCTCGAAGCTGGGGGATAGACAGGAGCAAAGAACAAGTGGGAGTCAGGGTCGAAAAGGCTTGCCTGGTGTTAACTGAGGTTCGCAGACGGACTGACCACAGGGGACAGATAGACGTGGGTTTAAGTAGGGACAGGGAACCAATCAAAGTCCCAGGCAATTGGCGTCAAAGGAGTGGGCACAGGTGAGTCACATCGGTAATCATGACAACATAGTGCACCTGTACACATAAAATTCAAACAGTAGCAATATGCTAAAAGATAGATCTGATTATACACAAGACAAGATAGAAACCCAGTAGGCAACCATTGTGATAACGGCGATCAATGATAAATAGTGGTGGCTTACAGAGTATTGGTTATTTAGCTTTCTAAATGATAAATTTTGATGTTCATTGATATTGGTAATGATTGATCAATCTGAAGGAAGATACAGACACGAAACTAAGGCAACGTTGTTTGATTCTAACGTACTAAGATTTATTTAAAAGGCAGGAAATTTGAACTGACAAAATATTTGAAACTGACACGCGCTTCCACTAATCAATAGATGATTCTGTTGACTACGTTTTTGTCACGGTTGCCTTGGCGCCCAATTGGCCCAGCCCGTGTGGCACCAGCTGCGGCTCGTTGACAAATTGGCTTCCCTTCTATTTAAGTCCAGTGCTCTCACTCTCCCTTTGTCAGTCCGTCAAAGAACCTCTGCCCCGCAAGACGTGGGTTTTGACTCTGTCTGGTTTCGTTCCCGTTTATTTTTGCCCTGTTTATTATTCTCTCCAGTTTTCGTTCCCGTCTAGTTTGTCCTGTTTAATTTCAATATCTTGTTTTGATATGAATCCTCTCTGTCCCGTCCTGTCCGGTATCGACCCCATCTGTCCGATATCTGCTCGGACAGTTGGTACCGATCTCGTTGGTCTCTTCTTGTCATTCCACGCCAGACCGTTGCCTGACGTGCATGACTCCCCATTACCCGTAAAATAAAAGGCTTCTGTGAGAAACGTTACGCATTTGGGTCCTGATCCTGTTCTGGTTCATGACAGCTTTGTGTATTGTTACTTTTTTTTATAGACTGCCAAGATAAGATATATGCCCAAAATCACTAAAAACGGCTGTTCTCTTCGTGAGTTACCTTGGGCGAGGGGCACCACAAGGACCCTGGACGTTTCAAAACCTTTCTTCTCTTGAGTTTCGGTTTGGCTACTTTGCAGATTTTCGCTGCGCGTTGTGTTCTCATTTGTCTTTCACGTGTTTCCTTATTTTATTTTATTTTTTTCGTTCATTGTGTCGTGTATCTTGTCTTTAATTTTGTCGTTTATTTATTCAATGGTATTTATGTCATCTTTTAATGTGTCGTGTAGTTTGTCGCTGGGTGTTTAATTTGTTTATTTCTGTACTTTTGTGTGTATTTTGTCACAACGTCATTTGATTCAAATGAGGGGGCGGGTCAAACCGGCTGAGCTTTTCTCCCATTGGTTGAGCAGTATTGAATGAGCAAAGCACTCGTCAATCAACCAATTGGTGGTGAAAATCTCCGCCGGTTCGACCCGCCCCCTCGTTCGAATAACATTTTGTAGTGACAAAACACAAACAAAAATAAGTACAGAAATAAATAAATGCCATAAAGCATAAGTAAATGAACAAATCCCATGTATTTCATAATTATGGGGTGATTTATTGATGATTGGATTGATTTCATTAGCAGTTTTAAAGCTATTTATTGATTCTTTCATTTATTTAGAGATGGCAGGATGCTTTCTCCATAGATGGGAGTGAGCAAGAAGGGGAAGGGCAAGGGCCGGTCCGATCGTTCCTGGAGACGGTTTCAAATTTCTCCTCTTTGCTGACAGGACCTCTCATTTTTTCTCTTTTCTCAGACTGGAAGAAGGCAGGAGAAACTTCCACTCCAGTGAAGCCACGCAAGGTAGGCAGAATAGCTCCTGGATTTCTTTCTTTTCTTCTCATAGTATATTTTTCTTTTTGGGTTGGATTAAGTTTAAAATCTGGCGAGGGCTGATGAGACTTGCGAGAAGTTTGTGAAGTAACCGAAATGGTATTTGAAAGTGTCATCCTCTCGTGCGTTTCCACCTCAGATTAGCTTTAGCATCTTGCTCCGGCTTATGCTAGGCTGCAGGTGGACATCGAGCTCGCCGAGAAGTTTGTAATGGGTTTCTGGGTGGTTTACAGTGTTCATGCATACCTCGAGTTACATCTCTAAGATGCCTGTCTTCTATTGGTCCAAGCCATAAACAGTTGAATTACCTCCCATAATGCCTTTCTCTTTATTCATTCAGTTCATAATCTAGACATTGCGAGTTAGTGCAGTACAATACTGTATTTTTTTTTACTATAGCTCCGGAGACATGCAGAGATGCTCAAAGGAAAAGCAGAACCGTGATAAGCATGGAAACAAAGCTTGCAAGGATCAATAAATATGAAGAAATCAAGTCACATTTATTTGTATATCCCAAAACGTCTCAGAGTGGTTCACAAGCCACGATGACCCAATTTCCTGATCTAAAACTGTCATTCGGGCCAGGAAAAACCTCCAAAAGCTCAGCATGAAGAAAATAAGAAACCTTAAGATGGGGCCACCGGCACACAAACGTCTATCTTCGCTAAGTTGCAGGATTGTATCCAATCTGCAATTGAAACTAATGTTTGAAATAAGAAGAAATGGAGGGAATTTTCTGAGGGCGTGGCAATCATCGATGATTAAAGTTTTCATATGAATACACTGTCTCCTCCCTCCTCTGCATCCACCTGCTACTCTGCCGAAGCAGCTCAAGTCACAGCTAAGATCAATCAAATGCAGTTGTTCCTATCAAAAGGAAATAAAGGCCCTGTTTGCAGGCACATCTTGAAAGTGTTTTTATTTTCTTATGGTCTCCCTGAACTGCAAATGGCTGCGGTACAACACATAGCTCAAATAGGAAACGCACTTTTTGCGCCGCTATCAGGAATGACAAGATGGGGTACGTTGGCTTTGCTTTCATAGACAAAGAGAAAGAATTTGCCGGCTTCTTTTTTGAAAAGGCCGTTTATCACCGAGCGCTCTCCAGGTTCACCGAGTCTTCTGTTTTTGATTAACCGTCTGAGGTCCGCCACCTGGGTTCGATCAAACACGAGGAGTCGGGTTAGCCGAGCGGCAGCCCAGGTCAACAAACACACTGGCGTTCCTGAGTCTGGACTTTGAGAGGCTGCCGATTTCCCTCGATGTTCAATAAATCTACAATCGGTCCAGGTTTTACTTATTCTCCTGTTTTTGACTCTCTCTCCTGATCTTGACTGTTTTCTATCATCTGCATTCAATAAAACCTGAGGTTAGCCGGGTTGGCCAGGACAGCTCAGGGACCCAGATTAGGTCAACAAACACACTCACAAAGTAACAAGGTCTTAAAACTACGATATTGGCCCTTACTTATGACCTCATTTATAATATTGTGCATAGAAATGGGAAACTACCTATCAAATAACCCTTAAACAGAATAAGTACAAAAAGAAACAATTAAAGAACCCACACGTAACCTATTTATAGAGGCGAAACTTTAGTTTCTGTCACGGTTGCCATGATGCCCAATTGGGCCTGCCCGTGTGGCACAAGCTGCAGCTCGTTGGCAGATTGGCTTCCCTTATGTTTAAGCTCAGTGCTCTCACTCACCCTTTGTCTGTCCGTCAACGAACCTCTGCCCCACAAGACGTGGGTTTTGACTCTGTCCGGTTTCTTGCCTGTGTTAGCTGTCCGGTATCATTCCCGTCTATTTTTGTCCTGTTTAATTTCGGTATCCAGTTTTGATATCAATCCTGTCTGTCCCGTCCTGTCCGGTATCGACCCCATCTGTCCGATATCTTCTCGGGCAATTGTTATCGATCTCATCGGCCTCTGGCTTCCTGTCATTCCACGCCAGCCCGCATCCTAACGTGCACGACTGCCCCATTTCCCATAAAATAAAAGGTTTGTGTGAGAAACGTCACGCATTTGGGTTCTCCTCCAGTTCCGGTTCATGACAGTTTCATAATTCGATCAGCTATCAAACTGGTCAATCCCTTGCTGTATTGCGGTCAATTTATCACAGTTTTGCTACTTTGCGTTTTTTATTGTGCATTTTCTTCTGCCTTCTCTTTGGCTAAACAGAAGAAGATGCTTTCTTTCGTTAACAATTCGAACTTCTCCACCTGCTAAAATTGCCCTAAGGCCACATAGGGCTTTTTGGCGCCCCCTAGTACCTCCTTGCCGCGTTTTAAAAATGATAAGGAAAAAGTAGGGGGTGTCTGTAGGACCAAAACGGAAGGTAAATGCAACTGTCAATAACGTCCACTTGGTAGCAGCAAAATATCATGTAAATAGAGGGGATCAGGTCCCTAAGCCATACAGTTGTGCAATAACACAGCAAGATCATTTGTTTAATTGTTTTTTTTCTTTTTTTCTTTTTCGTCTTTTCGGGTGGCACAACAGTTCAATACATCGAGTGGGCAAACAAGTCACTTTCGTTTTGAGGTGGGGTTCTCAAACTATTGTCCTAAGTTTGTGACCCCTCGATTTAGCCCATTCTTTGTGCTTCGTTGCAGTGTCACGATATCATCTCACTCGAAGCGAGGGCGTTTATACGCCGAGTCTGTCAGAGACCAAAAACAGAGACAGGACCCACTTGTGTTTGTTTTACTCAGCTTTATTTTAGAAGGAGTAAAGGGCTTGCACCCACGATCCGGTGATCGTCGGTCACGGATAGCAGATCGCTTGGAACGCGGAAGTGGCGAGCGAAGGCAGCGTCGAGAGCGGGGAAAGAACAGGTGGATGGCCGGGACGGTGGAGCAGAAACGTAATTGGGTTCAGAAAACGAGTCGGCGCCAGGGAATCAAACGCGAATCAGGACAGGATTGAGTCAGGGTCGAAAAGTGTTTGCCTAGCGTGCGGCTGAGGTTCGCAGACGGACTGACAATAGCTGACAGGAAGACAGCGCCAAAGGAGCAGACTCAAGTGCCCCGCATCAGTAATCATGACAGAGTAATTTTTTTCAATCCATTATCCCAAAAATGTGAAGGCGGCGAGACAGTTTACATGACTAAAGTAATCGCCCCCACCCTCGCGTCTTACTTTCTCCCTCTAACGAAGTCAAAAGCATTTTGTGTCTCGTGTTAGGGGTCGGAGATAAAGTTCCAAAGCAAATCTCGCTTCTTGTTTACAAGAAGAGGCTTTTGCCCCGAGTCTTTTCGCGGAACTCGCAGGAGATTTCCAGAAGAGAGCGTCACGGGGTCTTGGCCCTGGGGGCGGCATTGACTCAGGAGGTAGAGCGCTCGTCTTGGGATCAAGAGGTCGCAGGTTCGATTCCCGGCTCCTCCGTGTTATATGTCGAAGTGTCCTTGGGTAAGACACTGAATCCCTAATGCCCCTAATAAGCAGGTAGTTGCCCTGCATGGCTGCATGGCCGCTATTGGTGTGTGAGCGTGTGAACGGGTAAGTGTGAAGCACATTGTAAAGCGCTTTGGGAGGTCTTCATTGATTCGTCGACATCTCCAGCATGGCCCGAAAGGGGAACCCGCAAACGTAGACGATTTTAGACCGATTGACAGATAAGGAATCAGTATGGAATACAGAACAAGGAAGTTTATGGGAGCCTCCGAATTGCAAAGCATCAAATCGAAGACAACACAGGCTAGAGGAAATCTAATGCCGCAACACGGACGAGATGGAACTGAACACAACGTGAAAGTCAGAACACAAACTGATAAAAAGGATGCAGGGACATATGGACGCGTGAATAGAATTACATCCTCTTCCCCGCCATTCAGCTCCAACAGAACTAAACATGAAAGTGAGAAAAGGCAGGACATTCTGGAACACAAACTGGCCCACAGTGTACAAAACATCAAAAAGGACTCAGGGACGTATGGACGCGTGGGTAGAAAGACACCATGTCCCAGGACCCATTTGCTCTAACAAAACAAAACATGAAATGCAGACAAACAAAAACACATACACGCACACAGACAGGACGGAAAAGTCACACAAACCCGCTGAAATGGCACAGAAACAGTAAAGGAAGACAACGCGGGATATGGCGAAATACCCATTGGTTCTAACTGCACAAAACATGAACGTAAGACGACAAAAGATAAATTTCCACACGTGGACAGAACAATGGGAGGCCAAGATGTCAAGTACATAAAATATTTTTAGAAGTATTGAACAAAATCAGGAAAGAAAGACAATGCAGGATCCCAACTGGTTCTAACTGCAAAAAACATAAAACGAAACATTTCCCATGTGGACAGAAAAATGACATTGCTTCAATGAAAACACCACGACACACAATGCAGGGACACTGAACAGAAACATGAAAGTAAGACAACGCGGGACAATTTGGGACACTTAATTGCTCCAACTTAATAAAACATGAATGTAAAATGAGGCAGGCTATCTTGGATCTTTCACGAAAAATCCACAAACAAATGAGCGCTATCTGAAGCAAGATGATGCAGGTTATGTTGGGAGAATCACTAGCTCTAACTGAACGAAACATGAAAGTAGGACATCACGAAGTACGAACTCAGACGTAGGTACAACACTGTCGGACCGGAGTGCCGTGACGGCGAGACAATTAAATACGGACTTTGATGATACATCACAGAACATGAAAGTCAGGAAAGTATAGAACATGACAGTTTCACCTCCAGCTTGCAATTTGTCCTTTTTATGGACGTTCGTTTGAACATTGGAGGGACACGTGGGCATGGAAATAAAAGAAAACGAAAAAGCTGAGTGCGGCGTTTCTCTCTCGGCCTCGGGAAAAAGGGAGTGAGAGGTGGGGGTGAGACAGGTGAGGACATGATCAGGAGGGAGAGACGGGAAGTCCGAGGAGGACAAGCCCCGCCCCTCTTGTTTAGCCCCTCCCCTCCCCTCCTGTTCTGTTGCCTTCTTCTTCTGGTGTCCCGGTCCTCGAAGGAGGATGCTCAAGTTCCGTGTGGACAAAAGATTCAGGTAGGGCGAGGCCATTTTCTAGGGGGAGAGGCTTCGGGTGAGGCGCGGGAAAAAAAGATCCAAGTGGGGGGGAGGCGGATGGGGGAGGGGGGTCGCCGGGCTTGTAGGTCAGAGAGGACTGCAATGCAGCACCAATCAAACGTCGTTAGCTTCCCTGCTAGCCGGATGGGAATTCCCAGCGGGACATTTTTCCAGAAATCCATTGACGGGATCACGTGTGTCTTGCCGTGGACGAGGGGGGGGGGGAGTCTTCTTTTATTCTTGCTTTCTTTCATGTCGGGATTCATTTTCATATTTCATATTTTATTTATGGAATCTTCATTGTATTTAATGAGTTATTTTTATTTCTTTTTGAGTTTTTCAGGGGGGAGGTAGTTTTTGTCAGGGGTCCCGACTATGTTGGAATTATCAGATATGATTTTTGAATATTAAAGCCTTCTTAATTTGGCTCATTTATTTTGTTTTTACTTTATTTAATTAATTTTATTCATATTTTTAATTTGGGCAGCACAGCGACGCAGTGGTTAGCGCTTGTGCGGCACAGTTCATGTCTTGGGAACCTCCTGCGTGGGTTCAAATCCAGCTCCAGACTTCCTGTGCGGAGTTTGTATGTTCTCCCCGTGCTTGCGTGGCTTTCCTCCGGGCACTCCGGTTTCCTCCCACATTCCAAAAACATGCATTTCAGGTGAATTGGCCTGTCCAAATTGTCCCTAGGTGTGAATGAGCGAATGAGTTGTCTGTCCCCGTGTGCCCTGCAATTGGCTGGCAACCAGTTCAAGGTGTCTCCTGCCCACTGCCCGATGATTGCTGGGATGGGCTCCAGCACCCCCGCGACCCTACTGAGGATAAGCGGTGTAGCTAATGAGATGAGATGAGATGAGATATTTTTAATTTATTATTTTTATTGCATTTTTAATAAATAATACTTTCAGTAGTATTTATATATACAATTTTATTTAATTTAACCTGTGACTCTTTTTCACAGAATGATTATAATAATATTTTATTCCATTTCATTTGTGTGTCCTTTTTTAATTTTATCATTTATATTTTTCTTAAATCTGCTGTATTCATTTTTTTTACTTTAATGATATTAAATCCTCCTAAAATTTATTTGTGTTTTAAATTTCATCTTACGTTGATGATATTTTTATAGTATTTCAAATGTATTTTATCATATTTGAATTTAATTTAATTTTTTTTTTATTTTCTTTGATTGATTTGTTAATATTAAATTTACAATCTCAAAGGTGAGACCCACCAGGAAAAGTATGTGTGTGTCTGTGTGTGGAGTCAAACTTCGGAACAATCTAAAATGAAATGAAATGATCTGCATTTATATAGCGCTTTTCAAGTCAATGACTTCCCAAAGCGCTTCACAATGTGCTCCACATTTCCCAATAGCGGCCTTGCAGCCATGTAAGGCGCTAACCTGCTTATTGGGGGTATTAGGGGTTCAGTGTCTTACCCAAGGACACTTCGACATGTAACACAGACGAGCCGGGATTTGAACTGGGATCTCTTGATCCCAAGACGAGCGCTCTACCTCCTGAGCTAATCTAGAGATCAAACAATGTCCAACTATTCACGTGTTCTAATTTAAATTAAAAAAAACATTCCTGGCTGAATACAGAGATTAAAAAAATGGGTTATGAGTGAAACGAGAGATTAGGAATAGTACATTTAGAACTATGGTTAACTTTGTTGTTATTGTTGCTATATTTATATCATAACTGTTATTATTAATATTATTACAATTGTTGTTATATCATTGGTGTGTTTAATAGGGAAGATGAAGGGGTAGGGAAAATAAGCATTTGCTTCTTACTACCCCTTTTCAAACATACTATGTAACATTATTTTGTTGTTGAGTTATTGTTTTTGTTCCGTTTTTATTTTAATGTTCGAAATAAAGTTCTCATTCATTCATTAATTATCTGTTCGGATAAAACCTAAAAATAATACAATTGCTATTCTATTTTTGCCGCCGTGCTGCCCATGGATATACCTGTATATGTAAATATATATATATATATATATATATATATATATATCATCTCATCTCATTAGCTGCACCGCTTATCCTTAGTAGAAATGCTTCTCTTTATCTGTAAAAAATACAAAAATAAGATAGTTTCCCATTTCTCTGCACAATATTATAAATAGTCACATGCCATAAGAAGTCTGTATTTAACATGAGCTAAAAACTGAAAACAACTCGGAAAAATTAGATCCCCCCAAAAGTATCCGGTAGCGGGCTGGATTTCCTTTGACCGTCACGTTATCGGATGATTCCGCGCCTATTTAGCTTGCCGTTCACTTCATTAGCAGCTGGCGCTACGCTATATGGTTTCTAGGTTAAGCGCCGTCGGCACTTCCTGACGCCCATCCCGGAAGTGCGTGCTATTATTAGGAGCAGAAACCCATGATTTCTACGCCCCTCTTTCCATTCCTTCACGATCGCAATAAAAAAGCCTCCATAACTAGGAGAACCAGATAAATGGATACCAATTGCAGGAGCAAAATTGCTTGAAATGATATTTGTTTGGCGAGCGATGGCAGTGTCGGTAACGGAAAAACGAGTCAGTAGCAGGAGAGCAAAAACGTGGTCTGAAACGAGTTGTAAGCTAGGAGAGGAGAGTAGACGTGTTCAGGATCAAAAACAGGTCGAAGCCGGGGGACAGACGGGAGCACAAAACAGGTGGGAGTCAGGGTGGAAAAAGGCTTGCCTAGTGTAAACTGAGGTTCGCAGACGGACTGACATAAGGGGACAGATAGGAGTGGGTTTGAATAGGGACAGAGAGCCAATCAGAGTACGAGGCATTTGGCGCCAAAGGAGCGGGCACAAGTGACGCATATCGGTAATCATGACAAGCGCAGGGTTCCCGCAGATCCTTAAAAAGTCTAAAAAGTAAGGCATTTCAATGTCTTGAATCCCATTTTCAAAAGTCTCAAAATATGAACACATGAATGAGATTTAGATTTGTCTGACTCAAAAACATTCACCGATTGACTTAGGCGGCAACACGGCGTGAATATAATGTTGGAAATATCAAAACGGTGATGTGCTTTCAGTCGGACGCGTGTCTTAGGTCTACCCGCAATACACATAGGGACCTTTAGTTTGGACCGTGCCCTCAAAGTGGACATTTCATGAGAAATGGCTGTCCGAACAACGTTTTTCGCCATGGCTGAAGGCTGTGCCTGTCAGGACAAGAACGGAAACAGGACCCACTTGGTCATGTTTCTCACAGTTTGATTGGGAAGAAGGGAAAGGATTGCACACACGTTCTGGTGATCGCTCGTCGCGGGGAGCAGGTCGATCTGAACGCAGAAGTGGCACTTTCGTGGCAAGCGATGGCGGTGTCGGGAGCGGAAAAAAAAGGGTCAGTAGCCAGGATAGGAGAGCAAAAACGTGATCGGGATTGGTAGAGTAATTGGAAGAGGATTGGAAGTCAAAAGCCAGAAAAGGAGAGTAGACGTGGTTGAGATCAAAAATGGATTGTTATTTGGGACGGGAGATTGGAAATGGTCAAGATCAAAACAGAACGTAGCGGATAGGCGAAAAAGGGCTTGCCGTGTAAAAACGGAGATTCTCAGACAGACCGACAAAAGGGGACCGACAGGACCGAGTTTAAATACTGACAGGGAGCCAATCTGTCAACAAGCTGCAGCTGGCGCCACACAGGCGGGGCCAACTGGGCGCCATGGCAACCGTGACCCACACAGGTGCGGCCAATCGGGCGCCATGGCAACCATGACAGCGCCATGTCATGTATATTTGTTGTTTTCTTTGGTCAACTTGGTCTTAAATTGGACTTCAAAAAGTGTTAAAACTTTGAAAAGTCTTGAATGGAACTTGCCTTAAGCTGTCAAAACGCTGCTGCCGGCGTTGATCAGGGTTTCCTCTATAATTGAATTAAAAATATTGTCATATTGTGTCTAGCATTTCAGTCAAGTCAAGTCATTTTTATTTGTATAGCCCTAAATCACGAAGAGTCTCAAAGGGCTTCACAGATTATTACACTATATTACACAGACTATTTTTCAGCCGACGAGAAGAGTAGGTTATTCATATGCTATGGAGTAGAAGTGAGTTTTAAGCTTAGATTTAAACATTTCCACTGAGGTTGCAGATGGGATCTCAGGGGGAAGAGCATTCCACGGCACCGGTGCCCGGATGGAGAACGCTCTCGAACCAGCAGAACATTTCTTTGCTCTTGGGATCACCAGAAGACCGGCACTCTCAGATCGTAGGCTTCGGACCGGGACATAGGGGGAAATCAGATCTGAAAGATAAGAGGGAGCAAGTCCATGTATGATTTTGTATAATACTAAGAGAACCTTGAAATCACATTTAAGGCTAGCTGGGAGCCAATGCAGGTTAGCCAAAATCGGTGTTATGTGATCGGACTTTTTTGTCCTAGTTAAAAGTCGTGCTGCTGCATTTTGTACCAGCTGAAGAGACTTGATTCTAGACTTCGGGAGACCAGAGAGTAGTGCATTACAGTAATCGAGAAGGGAGGTAACAAACGCATGAATTATAATTTCCGCATCCGACTGAGACAGTATTGAACGGATTTTAGCAATGTTACGAAGATGGAAGAAAGCGGTTCTAGTAATTTTCTTTACATGCGTTTCAAAGGATAGATCAGGGTCAAATATGACACCTAAATTTTTAACTGAGTCACTCTGTGTGATGTGACATTTGTCAATGTTCACAGCGGTTTTTGAGAATAAGTCACGGCATTTAGATGGACCAATGACTAACATTTCGGTCTTTTCAGAGTTAAGACGCAAGAAATTGAGTGACATCCACTCTTTTATCTCAATGAGGCAGGCCTCCAAATTTCCACAGTTTAGTGCGGGAGATTCCTCCAACGGAAGATATAGTTGAGTGTCGTCTGCGTAGCAGTGGAAGCTGATATTGTACTTGCGAATAATATCACCTAATGGAAGCATGTAAATGCTGAAAAGAAGGGGGCCACGCACTGAACCCTGCAGAACACCTCAGGTAACATTAAAGGGCTCAGATGTCATTTCGCCATATTTAACACAGTGCGTCCTATCTGAGAGGTAGGATCTGAACCACGAGAGGACGGTTCCTAATAGAGAACCAATCCATTTTTCCAACCGTTCTAGTAGGAAATTGTGGTGCACTGTGTCAAAAGCAGCACTAAGATCCAGCAGCAGCAAAAGAAATGAAGCGCCAGAATCCATTGCCAGTAGGAGATCATTTGTTACCTTGAGCAGAGCTGTCTCAGTAGAGTGGTTAGCCCTGAATCCTGATTGCATAGATTCAAAAAGGCTATTCTCGGATATGAAATCATTCAGCTGCTGTGCCACTACTTTTTCAAGTACTTTAGAAAGGAAAGGTAGGTTTGACACAGGTCTATAATTACATAAGATTTCTGGATCAAGGTTGGGTCGTTTCAGTGTGGGTTTAATAACGGCGGACTTAAAAGCTGCTGGAACTACACCTGAGGAGAGTGATATGTTTATAATATTTAGAACTGAAGGTCCAAGGACGCCAAAAAGACCTTTAATAAGTAAACCTGGGAGCGGGTCGAACTGGCAAGTTGTCGGTTTGGCCGCATTCACCACCTGTTTGAGATCATCAAGTGACAGTTCACTAAAACTGGACAAATTCCCTGGACAGCCACCCTGTCGTGCATCTGTAGATTTCATTCCTTTAATATGGGTGGTATTAATAATGTATTTAGCAATTTCTTCCTGTATGCATTGAATCTTCTTAGTCAAGAAGACCATTAAGTCATGAGCAGAGTGGGTTGAACTATCTGCGACAGTCTGTTGCCTTGTAAGCGATGCTACAGTGTCAAAAAGGACTTTGGGATTGTTCTTTTGTGACGCAATCACCTTCGAAAGGTAGGCCGATTTTGCAAAGACCGATACAGTTAAGTTTATAATCACGAATAATGTTATCAACAAGTAAAGCTTTAGGAGCAAGCGATCTAATATTTAAAAGACCAAATTTTAGCTTTGCTGAATCATTTGACTTAGCTGAAGTCTTTGTAGTCTTTGTAGAGATCGTCACAAGATATCGCCGTTCGTGAGCGTTGAGTTTAAAGCGTCGGTTGTCCGGCGAGGAATGAATGGTATAATTAGTCACATCCTCGCGTCCTTCTTGCTCCTTCGACTTCGCACGCTTCACAGATTTACCCGCACGGCAACCACGCTTCTGTTTTCTGTCTTTACGGCGCCGTTGTCGTCGTTTAGTAGGAGGAATAGTTGTCCACAAGGATGCCGGATCTCTTTGAAGCCCGTTCGGTACATGAAGGAAGCAATACAGCTTTAAATGATCCATTTTCATTGATACGGATAATGATAGATAGATAGATAGATAGATACTTTATTCATCCCTGCAGGGAAATTCACACTTCCAGCAGCATCCCTGCGCTGAAGAACAAAACAATAATAAGGCAAAAAGAATACAATACACAAATACAGTGGAACCTCGGTTCGTGACCATGATCCGTTCCAGAACCCTGTTCGAGAACTGATTGGTTCAATCACCGAAATCATTTTTCCCATTAAAAATAATGTAAATCGTTTTGATCCGTTCCAACACCCTGAATGTTTACCATGAATGTTTAACGTAAACATGAAGCTAACCCAGGCTAATCGTACGTTCGCGTTATCGTAATCTTCCGTACGAAAGATTACGCTAACATGAACGTGTAAAAATAAAATAATCAGGTTGTTTACAAGTCATTTAGCACCACAAGTGGCTAGCGCTTCATTGGAAAGGGGGCTCGGTTCCAACACCCTGAATTTTTGGCTCAGTTCCAACACCCTGAATATTTACCTCAAATCATAAAGCTAACCCAGGCTAATCGTATGTTCGCGTTATCGTAATCTTCCGTACGAAAGATTACGCTTACACGAATGTGTTAAAAAGATAAAGAAAATAATTATGAATAGGATTTCTTACCTGTGTGGTGGTCAGCAGAAGGCGCATGCTCTATTCCCTAGCAAGATCGGAAACTCGCACACCTCTTTTATATTTAGCTATTATGTCTTTCTTAAAGGCAATAGTTGTACGAACAACTTTTCTTTTTTCACCTGTCCTACTTGCACCGACCTTCTTCGGAGGCATAGTTAGGGGCTAAAACACTCTGTTCACCGATATTAAAAGCGAAAGCAAAAAGAGGCAAGTGCGCACGTGATAACAGTTGGTCACGAGGGGTGGGGGCCATCTACACCATCTACACCTGTACGCCGCTCAGCAACGTTCGAAAACCGAGGTTCCACTGTACCCAATGTGACGTGTTAGTACCCAATGTAGCGTGTTATATAGATTATCTAGATAGTGCTACGCAGAATATACACTGCAATAAAAATACGGTAATATGCAATGTGGGGGGTGCGGTTTAATGTGGTTCTTTACTCCGCTGGGTGGAGTTAAAGAGCCTCATGGCATGAGGAAGAAAAGATCTCCTCAGTCTGTCCGTGGTACAAGACTGTGACAGCAGTCTGTCACTGAAGCTGCTCTTCTGTCTGGAGATAATGCTGTGTAGTGGATGTGATGAATTGTCCATGATTGTCCGCAGCTTTTCCAGTGCCCGTCTCTCCGCTACTATTGTTAGGCTGTCCAGCTATGTGCCCACAACAACAACAGAGTCCAAAAAGAAAATAAGATAATGAACGTGATTTGGTACTAACAAACTACATTTTATTTACATGTCAAGAAAAATTGAATGTAACGGATGAATAAGAAACATTGTTGACCCAAGCACTCGCAATGTTAGCAAAGGAGGAAAGGAGAAGACATTTTTTGAACAGGTTATCAGTCCTGGTCAATAAACGTAATTTTAAAACTAACAACTCATTGAAATGATCATGGATCATGTCATGCGTGTCATAATGATAATTTTACCCTGCACCAAAAACGTTTTTTGGAAAGAAAGAAATCCTTTCTTGGCTACCTTTGGACCAGACAAAGCAGCACGTAGGAGAAAAATGAGGGTGGCCCCATGATGACCCCCAGCACCCCCCGCGGAAAGTCTCTATCCCTTTTATCAAATCCATCCTGCGTTTTTCAGCCAATGGATAGGGAATGAAAGAAACATGCCTGGGTTCCTGGCTGAGGAGACGAGGTCGTGAATTTGGGCTTTCTTGGTCGCCATGTTGCTAGGGGGCGCAGGCCGGAGAGGCCTTCACTTCGAGCTGAGGCGTGTCCTGTGATCGCTTCGGTTCCTGTGCTTTTCAAAATAAAGTTCTATAATTGGTACATTATAATAATTGTTAATAATTTCATTTGGACACACAATGAAACAAATCCTTTGTCATAAACCATGATACATGTGCAAATCGTTCATCTTTGGATTACAAATGATCACTTCGTGGGGCGGTAGCCGCTTTGACGACACTGGGCTTTTCCCCCAACGCATCGTTAGAAAAGCCGAGAAGGAGGATTTATGCTATCGCTCTATACCGGCCATCTCTCCTGCCAACAATGCAACCCACCCCACACACTGTCTATTCAGCCCCTTTGCCCTCTAGAGGGATATACAGAAGCCTCCGCTCCCGCACTGCTAGGCTCACTAACAGCTTCAAAGGTCTCTTTGGCGTTCTTGCACCTTCAGTTCTAAATATTTTAAACATATCACTCTCCTCAGGTGTAGTTCCAGCTGCTTTTAAGTCCGCCGTCATTAAACCCACACTGAAACGACCCAACCTAGATCCATAAAACTTATGTAATTATAGACCTGTGTCAAACCTACCGTTTCTTTCTAAAATACTTGAAAAAGTAGTGGCACAGCAGCTGAATGATTTCATGTCCGAGAACAATCTCTTTGAATCAATGCAATCAGGATTCAGGGCTAACCACTCTACTGAGACAGCTCTGATTAAGGTAACCAATGATCTCCTACGGGCAATGGACTCGGGCGCATCATCACTTTTGCTGCTGCTGGACCTTAGTGCTGCATTTGACACAGTGGACCATATTATCTTGCTAGAACGGTTGGAAAAATGGATTGGTCTCTCAGGAAGCGTCCTATTATGGTTCAGATCCTACCTCCCAGATAGGACACACTGCGTTAAATATGGCGAATTGACATCTGAGCCATTTAGTGTTACTTGTGGTGTTCCGCAGGGTTCAGTGCTTGGCCCCCTTCTCTTCAGCATTTATATGCTTCCACTAGGTGATATTATTCGCAAGTATAATATCAGTTTCCATTGCTACGCAGATGACACTCAACTCTATCTCCCGATGGAGGAATCTGCCACACTAAACTGTAGCACTTTGGAGGCCTGCCTCATTGAGATAAAAGAGTGGATGTCACTCAATTTCCTGCGTCTTAACCCTGAAAAGACTGAAATGTTAGTTATTGGTCCATCTAAGTCCCGTGACTTATTCTCTAAAACCGCAGTGAACTTGGACAATTGCCACATCACACAGAGTGACTCACTTAAAAATTTAGGTGTCATTTTCGACCCTGATCTGTCCTTTCAAACACATGTGAAGAAAATTACTAGAACCGCTTTCTTCCATCTCCGTAACATTGCTAAAATTCGTCCTATACTTTCTCAGTCGGATGCGGAAATCATAATTCATGCGTTTGTTACCTCCCGTCTCGACTACTGTAATGCACTACTTTCCGGTCTTCCGATGACCAGACTCAAGAGTCTTCAGCTGGTACAAAATGCTGCAGCGAGGCTTTTAACAAGGACAAAAAAGTACGATCACATCACCCCAATTTTGGCTAACCTGCATTGGCTCCCTGTTAGCCTAAGATGCGATTTTAAGGTTCTCCTACTACTATACAAAATCCTACATGGACTTTCCCCCTCATATCTTTCAGATCTGATCTCCCCCTATGTCCCGGCCCGAAGCCTTCGTTCCGAGAGCGCCGGTCTCCTGGTGATCCCAAGAGCCAAGAAGTGTTCCGCTGGTTCGAGAGCGTTCTCCATCCGGGCACCGGTGTTGTGGAATGCTCTTCCCCCTGAGATCCGATCTGCAACCTCGGTGGAAATGTTTAAATCTAGGCTTAAAACTCACTTCTACTCTATTGCATACAAGTAACCTAAACTTCTTATATGTAATAACTTGTGAAGCCCTTAGAGACTAATTGTGATTAAGGGCTATACAAATAAAAATGACTTGACTTGACTTGACATCTACTGAGATTACTGAACTCTCTTTACACTTCAGAAGAGAAATGACCAAACACTCATGACTTGCTCACACCTGATGATTGTTTTTATACAAGAACAAATTTACCTTTTCACCTTTTTTACATTTTTAACTTTCTTTATATTATTGCTACTACTGCTGCTGCTTGGAATACTTTACCACATGTTCTTTCTTCATGTCGTTTGTAACGACTTTGGTATTAGCCGCAAGGTCACTCGCACTTTTATGAGTAGTATCTTAAGTTTTCAATACTTAGTATGCCCAAGTACATCTGAGGAAATTGAAAAAAAATTAGCTTAGCTTTACACATTAGAAGATGTCATCAATCAAAATAAATATAAAAATGCTACATTGGGCAGTTTTTTGGCTAATTACAACTTAAAAGTTCATGTCAAGCAAATTTATGACAGCGGCCATTTGCTAGAGGAGAAGGCAACATTGCAATCCTGACACTTTTTTCCAATTATCTCTCAAGTGCTGTTAATGAGCTTGTTTCCTGATCTTATTTTCTTCCTGAGAAACATATGTCTTGTTTGCACGTGCAATTTTCGGAACAGAATCAGTAATAGCGTGTTAGGGCACAGCTAGCCTGCTTTCAAAAGTGTGTTAGGAGGCCACAGCCGAAATGGTGTCGGTAGACAAACTGGACTGATGCCAACATGCTAACGCGCGCTGGTTGAACTCTAGTTGAAATCAAAAACTTCCTTCGGGGCGAAAGGTCCAGCTGGTTGGTGCAGAAAGAAAAAGAAAGAAAGAAAGAAAGAAAGAAAGAAAGAGGGAGGGATGGAGGGAGGGAGAAAGAAAGAAAGAAAGAAAGAAAGAAAGAAAGAAAGAAAGAAAGAAAGAAAGAAAGAAAGAGGAAGGAAGGAAGGAAGGAAGGGAAGAAGGGAGAGACGGAGTTAGGGGGGGTAAGGAGAGAGAAAGAAAGAAAGGAAGGAAGGAAGGAAGGAAGGAAAGAAGGAAGGAAGGAAGGAAAAGAGGAAGGGAGGGGGGTAGGGAAGGAGAGAGAGAGAGAAAAAGAAAGAAAGAATGAAAGTAGGACGGACGGAAGGAAGGAAGGAAGGAAGGAAGGAAGGAAGGAAGGAAGGAAGGAAGAATTGTGAACAGTTTATATGTGAAAACAGGGGACATATAGACTAGTGTCCTTTCTCCATCTCCATGGCGACAGCCAGTCGTTTCTTCACTTCTCGAGATTTAAATCGATCCGGCTTTTTTCTTATTTCAAATACGATATTTTTTCCGAAATCTAGGCTCAAATTGTTACTTTCATATTGTTGTATTTTCTCACAATCCCGAACCTTTCTTTTGGCAGTCACCATGGCAACTCTGGACAAACTGGACCCGAAATGAGCACTGGCCCGCTGCAAGGAACCGGACACAATCTGCAGTGAGTCTATTTCCTGTCTGACCCTTCAAAATAAGATAACGCAAAATAATTTGAAATTGGGAGGTTTCCCAGAGTCTTCAGTCTTCCAAGTCAGCAAAGCAACCCAAAGTCTAACCAATCTAGCTCGTTAAAATAATCCTTACATGAACCTTATTCCACTTTGTGGACACTTTGGAGACTCTTGATTTGAAAACAAATTTGACAACATATTTAAATAGCTTAGTTTTAAATCATGATTTCTCTCCAGAAAAGGATTTGGATTTTGACTTGCCAAGGTTGTCCAGAGTCTACAATCATCAAAGTCACTGTGCTATGCTAAAGAAGGCTAACTGATGCTACTCTGCTAACTATTTTAAGTAGTCCTCGTAGGGATCACAAAAGACCATTTTTTTCCAATGCAAAGAGCCTGTAGTCTTCCTCCCCACAAACATGAAGATATGTTCTAAAACATTCCACGCGCCACAGATGTCCAGAAATTAAGTCTCAAAGTAGACAGTTTGATCTCATAACTCCTAGAGGTGTCACACCACCTGATGAAAACAAAAACTCATAACAATGGCTGGTCCCCGTGATGTGATTGTCAATCGCTGCGTAGAGTAAGTTTACCTGTCGCCTGTACAGTGTTCCTTTTTTGCTTTTGCCTCCTTTTAGGTATGTGATTGTGACTTTTCGTTTTGTGTTTTTCATCTCGTATCTTGCAATAAATATAATGTTGTCCAGATAGCTCCCCGTTAGCGTGCAGGCTCCCGAAGGCTTCCAGGTTAGCGCCGTTAGCAGTCGGCTAGCTGGCTAGCCTGCCATGCTAATTGTTTTCTCCCTGGCTGGTTTCGTGTTTATTGGCGTAACTGTTTTTTTGTTGGCTCCTGGATAGTCTGGCGGCCTACTGCATGTTTTTGGTCAGCCAGACTCCCATTTTTATCTGCCGATCGGTCCCCGTTCCCCGTTTATAGTATCCGTCTAGCCTGCCGAGATCAATTTGTATACTTACATCTGGGTTCGTGTCTGTTGCCGTGGTCGTTTATCTTTTGATGGCTCCGGGTTATCTTGGCTGCCCACTGTATGCTTTTTGTCAGCCAGCCTCCAGTTTTTCTGCCGATTGGTTCCGGTTAGCCCTTTTTAGCGGCTGGCAAGCCTGCCGTATCCTGGCTGGTTTAGCCCCTGTTAGCTCTCTGTTATTTTTGCCAGTTGGCCTCAATTTGGCTGCTCGCCATTTGTTGTACCATCGAACCCAGGAAGTCAAAGACGAAAAGGACCGTCTTCAAAACGCATTCTCTCGGAAAGTCATTGGAATATACCAATGACTTGTACATCAATATTTCCTTTTAAATGGTCCAATAACGGATGTTCCTTTCGGTTCCCCGTCAGTAATTCGACTATGAAAGTGAACAGCATCCCTGAGAAGACCAATCACATTCAAACTACAAACATGGTGTCCGAAATGTCCTCTCAGGAACTACAACCTGCTCCACGGGTAAGACATTTTCTTTTTTTTTCAAGTGTGAAGAAAGAAAATATGAAAATAGGTTTCTTGAGAGAGAGAGAGTCGTACTCATACGCTGCAGAGTTATTTTTAGAGCAGACAAACGGGCTACTCGCGCTGCCCTTGGGGCTAACTAGCATATGCCGGCACGTTAGCATATGCGCGCCTTCCATGTTAAATGGAGCGTGCGAAACCAGGTCCTGTTTATTCGTTTGACATCATCCGCACCGAATAGAAGAAATAACAAAATGTCCGCTTGACGGCTTCCTGAGGTCAACATCATTTATACGCTATAAATATAAATATATAGATATAATCCAAAACCTTGAAATAGATGAATGAAAATTAAATAACTGTATAAAAATAAATAGAAAACATAAATGAATGAATGAATGAAAACTTTATTCGAACATTAGAATAAAAACAGAACAAAAACAATAACTCAACAAGAAAATATTGTAACATAACTCGAAAAGGGTTAGTAAGAAGCAGATGCTTATTTTCCCTACCCCTTTATCATCCCTGTTAAATGATATAAGAACAATTGTAATGATATAAATAATAAGAGTTATGATATAACAACAGCAACAATAACACAAAGTTAATCATAGTTCTCGACGCACTATTCCTAATCTCTCATATCACTCATACCCCATTTTCTTCATCTCTGTGTTCCGCCAGGAATGTTTTTTTGTATTTAAATTTGAACACGTGAATAGTTGGACATTGTTTGATCTCTTCTTGTAGATTGTTCCGAAGTTTGACTCCACACACAGACACACACATACTTTTCCTGGTGGTTCTCACCTTTGGGATTATGAATTTACGACAGCCCCTTAAATTATAATTTACTTCTATCCGACTGTATAATTTATGGATGTTTTCTGGCACTATGTTTTTGTTGACCTTAAATAGCAGTTGTGAAGTGAAAAAATTTACTAAATCATCTAATTTCAATAATTTGGACTGCAGGAATGAAATATTCGTATGCTCTCGATATCCTACCCTGTGTATAGTTCTAATCGCACGTTTTTGGAGGCTAAAAGGGGGCTGTAGTCAACTTTTCTTATTATTGCACAATATGTTAAGTATGGCAGAACTAGAGAACAATTTGATAAATACAATGCATTGTAGTTTCAAATGAATTTGGCTTTATTAATGATTGAAATGCTTTTAGATACCTTAGTTTGTATGTGTCTGATGTGTGTTTTCCAGTTTAATTTATTGTCTATTATGACCCCTAAAAACTTAATTTCTGATACAGCGTCTATTGCAGCACCATCCATTTTTACTTCTAAAACTTGATTTGCCTTGCGATGACCAAAGAATAATACTTTGGATTTATTCAAATTTAAAGATCATTTATTTATATCCATCCATACTTTTAGGTTAATTAATTCACGATTAATACAGGTTACCAAATCAATATAGTTATCATTTGAATAGAAAATGTTAGTGTCGTCTGCAAATATTACTATTTTCAATAGTTTTGAAACATTAAAACATGAATAGATACATATAATTTGAATAGATAAATAAAACCCCTAGATATAGGCCTAGATATAGATAGATGGATAGATGGATAGATAGATAGATAGATAGATAGATAGATAGATAGATAGATAGATAGATAGATAGATAGATAGATACTGTATTCATCCCTGTAGGGAAATTCACACTTCCAGCAGTATCCTTGTGTTGAAAATTAAAATAATAATAAAATAAAATAAATAGAATACAAAAATACCCAATATAACGTGTTCATATAGAGTATTTAAATAGTGCTATGGAAAATACACACTGTAATAAAAATAGGGTAATATGCAAATGTGGGGGTGGGGTTTCATGTGGGCTTTCACTCCCCCGGGTGGAGTTAAAGAGCCTCATGGCATGAGGAAGAAATGATCTCCTCAGTCTCTCCCTGCAAGATATGGATATAAATAAAAATGGATCTGCATAGAACTATGAAATAGAGTAATAAAATATTAACAAATACATTGAATCCACCCAAAAAATCAAAGTATAGCTATACGAAAGGTAAAAGAAATACATCATTATTTCCTTTCAAAATAAATAAATAACAATGAATTGCCAATGAATAAACAGTCATTGTAATTAACAAATACATTAAAATCAATGCATGTCGATAACCAATTAAACATGAATAAATCAATACGATTATCCTACAATAAAAGTAAAGGCATGTCACGGTTGCCATGGCGCCCAATTGGCCCCGCCTGTGCGGTACCAGCTGCGGCTCGTTGACAGATTGGTTTTCCTTCTATTTAAGCTCAGTGCTCTCACTCACCCTTTGTCAGTCCGTCAACGAACCTCTTCCCCGCAAGATGCGGGTTTTGACTCTGTCCGGTTTCCTGTCTGCGTTTCCTGTCCGGTATCGTTCCCGTCTAGTTTGTACTGTTTATTATTATCTCCAGGTTTTTTTCTTGTCTAGCTGGTCCTGTTTAATTTCGATATCCTCTTTCATTATCTATCCTGTCCGTCCCGTCCTGTCCAGTATCGTATCCAATATCTTCTCGGGTTCTGACTCGGCCCTGTTTTCCTGCTGGTATTTCATGTCGGGTATTGTTCCCGTTTATTTTGTCCTGTTTAATATCAGTTTCCTGTTTCGTTCCCTTCTATTTTTGTCCTGTTAATTATTCTCTCCAGTTTTCGTTCCCGTCTAGTTCTTCCTTTTTTATTTCGATATCCTGTTTCATTATCAATCCTGTATGTCCCGTCCTGTCCGGTATCGACCCGACCCGTGCGATATCTGCTCGGACAATTGGTATCGAACTCGTCGGCCTCTGGCTTCCTGTCCACGCCGGACCGCTGCCTAACGCGCATGACTCCCCATTTCCCATAAAAGAAAAGGCTTGTGTGAGAAACATGGCGCATCTGTGTCCTTATCCTGTTCCGGTTCATGACAACGCATACATAAAATGAAATGAATGCAATTGAAGCAATACGTATAATTAAATTACAAATAGACACATGCAAATTATTTATTGGATGAATAAGAGTTTTTAGATTACAAACGAATCGATAAACTAAATAAATAAATCATATGAACAATGATGAAACGTTTTTGAATGATTCTCTTGGCAGGAAAATAATACATACGATCAAAAGTAATTGTACAAATAAAAATATTGATTTAAATCCTAAAAAGATGAATGATAAATGGATAGCTACATAAAAAAGATAATAACAGAAAGAATTTGGTCTTTGCAGTCTTCCCGAACGGCGCGCAAGGCGGCCACTTTCGGCAAGCGCTCCAATTCCGTGAGGCGGAACCTTAAAGCGCCAGTGAGCAAAGCCGGCTGGTTGTACAAGCAGGTACCTTTCGGTCACGCCCCCAAAACAAGATGGCCGACACCGTGACGTCACAATGACCTTGTTACGCGCGTGTCTCCCCTCCTTTCCCCCCGCCCAGGCCAGCAGCGGGGTCAAGCAGTGGAACAGGAGATGGTTTGTGCTCTCCGACCGATGTCTCTTCTACTATAAAGGTAGGTGGATGTCGTGTTGCTAGCTTAGCCTAGCCTAGCGTGTTCACAATGCGGCTCCCGGGCCACATCGTGCCCGCCGTACGAACCGATCTGGCTTGTGAGACAAAGCGGAGAAAAGTGCAAGAGAAAAACACCTCTCTTTTTTCTCTTACTCCTTTCCATCTCTCTCTCGCTCTCTTTTGTTTCTTTCTTTTTCCACTATCTCTTCTCTCTTTCTTTCTCTTTCCCTCTATGATCCTCTCTTTTCTCTCTCTTTTCAATTTTCTTTTTCTCTTTCTCTGTCATCTGTTTTCTATCCTTCTCTCTTTCTCACTGTGTCTTTCTTTTTTTCTCTCTCTTCACTTTCTTTCTCTTTGTCTCACTGGCTTTCTATTTCTATTTTTCTTTTTATCTCTTTCTTTTATCTGTCTTGTCCTTGCTTGCGTACTCTCCCTCTCCTCTCCCTTCTTCTCTCTTTCTCTCCTTCTCTCTTTCTCTCTTTCTCTCCCTCTCTCTGTCTCTCTTTTTCTCCATTTTCTTTCATTCTTTTTCTTCCTCTCTATTCTCCTTCTTTCCCTTTCTCTCTTTGTCTCTATCTTTTCCCTTCTTTGCTTTTTTTCTTTCTTCTTATCTCTCTTTCATTTTATGTGGCCCTTAAGCTCCAATGAGTTTGCCACCTCTGGTGTAAATGATCAACTCAGGTGTGAGCATTCCCTGAACCGGCTCGCCTTTCTCCCCATAAAACAGTAATCCCACAACGTCGTCGTCATCCGTCATGATCCGGCCTGAAAAGTGGATCCCATGAAACATCAAATTTAAGAAAAGTCTTCATCTACCTAAATGGGATAGAGTACAGGAACAGACCAAGGAAGTTTACTAAGATCTTCACAATTCAAAGATATTGATGCCACAAGAACACTGGCTCAACAAGGCATCCTTGCCACATCGTGTTAAAGTGCTGACTAAATCTAAATGAACAAAACATGAAAGGAAGACAATGTGTTATATGCTGGAACACAAATTAGCTCTACCGGAACAAAACATGAAAGGAAGACAATGTGTTATATGCTGGAACGCAAATTAGCTTTACTGGAACAAAACATGAAAGGGGGAGTATTTGGGATGCGCACTAACAAACTGACCAGAACATGTAAGGAGGCCAAAGCGGGTTACGTTAGATCATGAACTGTAATTGCACGGAAAAAAACAAGATAGAATGAAGACGCAAAATAAGTTGGGACACTCACTCGCTTTAGCTGAATAAAACATGAAAACAAGCTGATGCGGGTCATTTTGAAACACTAATTCTAACCAAACAAAACATGACTAAACGACAATAAGGGATATTATAAATGACTCACGACCACCAACAGAACAAAACCTGAAATTAAGGTGACACAAGAAACATTCCCATATAAGGACTGAACAATAATAGAGTGCCATAACGACGAGATTGTGAAAAAGTGCAGGCATGCTTACTTGTTGCAACCGAACAAAAGGTGAAAACAAGACTATGCAAGATAGATACTCCCACATAAATAGAACTATAAAAAGAGTGCCAGGACAACATAATGACACATAATGTTGAAACACTTACAGGCTCTAAGTCAGGGGTGTCAAACTCATTTGAACTCGGGGGCCACACGATAGAACAAACATTCTGTCGGGGGCCGGACGAGTAGATTAAAGAGAAAGAAAAAGAGAGATAAAGCAATAAGAGAAAGAGGGAGGGAAAATGAGAGAGGGTGGAACAAAGAAAGAGAGAGTGGGAGAAACAAAAGAGATAAAAAGAGAAGTCGTGAGAGAGGGGGAAAGAAAGGGAGAGGAAGAAAGAAATCCAAGGAGAAATAGAAAGACAGAAGGAGAGAAAAGAAAGCGCGAAGGGTAGCAAGAGAGAAAGAGAAAAAGGAAAAAAGAAGTTAGAGCAAAATAAGTCAAAAAGACACAGAGAGAGGAGACAAAGAGCAACAAATGAAGAGGAAAAAGAGAGACACAGAGAGTGAAAGAGACAGAGAGTGGGAGAAATTTAGAGAAAGAGAGAGAGATAGATAAATAAATACAAGTACAGTGTCTTTGTTCGAGGCACCTGGCTTTGGCAACATCAAGGAGACATATTTCAACCTGCAGCTTGTTTTTTATCTTGCGCTTCTCTGAGTGTTGTCTCGCGGGCCGGATTCAATCCTTTAGCGGGCCTGATCTGGCCCGCGGGCCGCCTGTTTGACACCTGTGCTCTAAGTGAACCAAACATGAACATAAAAAGACACATGAGACTTCAGAACACAAACTAGCATGCAATGAACAAAACATGAAAGGAAGACAACAAAACTCAAAAGAAAGAGGATGCAGGAAACGTACTGGCACGTGGCGACATCATGTTATAAATGAACAAAACATGCAAGTAAGAATGAGATGACACAAGAGTCAGGGGGAAATTCTGAGCTTTCAGTCATTGTGCCCTATCAAGACCGGTTCAGGGCGACAAATATTTTTGTTTTTTTTCTGGGTCTTTTTCCAACTTGGTAAGCTTTCCTTTCTTTTTCTTTAACTTTGTCCAACTTTTGAGTCCCTCTTTGGATTCCAACCACGTTTCTTCGGGTGTCCGGTGGTGTGGCAACGTGAAAGAAAAGAAGAAAAATACGCTTCTCTGCGAATGACGCCTTTCTCTATGTTTCCTTGCACTTGTTTCCACTTTGCCAACATTGAACTCTCGTTTTATCGGCGCACCATTTCAGTCCCTGGCTGTTTTTTATTATTCAATCGAAAATATATTTGATATTATTATCAATTTGTTATTTTTATTTTGTTATTTGCATTTCTATTCAAGGGCAGCACGGCGGCACAGTGATTAACGCGTGTGCGGCACAGTTCTGGGGTCATGAGATCGAACCTCCTGTGTGGACTTTGCATGTTCTCCCCGTGCTTGCGTGGGTTTCCTCCGGTTTTCTCCCACATTCCAAAAACATGCATGTCAGGTGAATTGGCCGGTCCAAATTGTCCCTAGGCGGGAATGAGGTGGGCAACC
Organism: Urocampus carinirostris; assembly: GCF_059441175.1. Classification (NCBI taxonomy): domain Eukaryota; kingdom Metazoa; phylum Chordata; class Actinopteri; order Syngnathiformes; family Syngnathidae; genus Urocampus; species Urocampus carinirostris. The sequence continues at coordinate 7,631,819 of NC_142354.1, read as the reverse complement.
GGTTCAGGGTGTCCCCTGACCACGGCCCCAAGATGGCTGGGATAAGCGGTACAGATAACGGATGGATGGATTTCTATTCATAATTTATTTCATTTCACATTCTTCTTATTATTATTAATATGTAGGTTTTGAATTTTTATTTCATTTTAAATATATTTGATTTGATTATTTGTACTTTTCTTACGTTTTTTTATTATTTTTCTATTTTCATACATGATTTTAACTGTATTTCATTTATATAGTTACCGTCAGTTATTTCTGTTTTTATGTTACGATTTCATTTTGAACGCTATTTTTTTAATGAGTTTGATTTTGAACGGACCGATGAACTGAAAGTGAAGTGAAAAAAAAAGAAAGAAAGAAAAAAATAAAGAAAGAAAGCAAGAAAAAAGAGGGAGAAATTGTGCAGGCAAGGTGCGGCTTGAAGGCAGGTCAGGTTGTGGTCGCGGTCCCGGAATTTTTTCTGCACTGACTCACCTAGGCCCTGCCTCCTCCCCCCTCCACCCCCGGGAAATACACACCGGAGTGGGAGGAGCCGAGCGAAGGCCCCGCCCCCTCCTCCCCTCCCCTTAAGAACCCTCTCTCTCCTACCACATTTGACACAGTGTGCGTTCGCCATCCCAGCCCGGTGCTTCGTTTTTTCAGGCGAGCGAATGCTTTTATTTTGAAGAAAAAGGGAAGCTGACGTGCTTTTGTTTTATTGTGGTGGGCAGACGAGAAGGAGGACGGCGTTTTGGGCAGTTTACCGCTGCCCAGTTTCCGGATCGGTGCCGTTGGACCCCGAGACAACGTCACCCGGAAATTCGCCTTTAAGGTCGGTCTCCAAACCTTACCGTCCTATTTCTTTTGAGCTTCTTATTTCTCCTTTTTTTAGTGTTGTTGTTTTCGATTTTTTATTTTTTTTATTTTTTTTGAATTTTTGGATCAATAATCAACTATTACCTTTTTTTGTCGAATTATGTGATTTTGGATTTGTTTTTATGTTCTCGTAATTGAATTTTACAATGTGTTTTTTTGGCCAGATTTATTTCATTCTACATTTATATAATCTGAAAATGTATTTTCCTTAAAGTTTTTAAGGTTTTATTGTTCATTGTATTATTTTATTATTTTAAAAGCATTTGTTATTTTATTGATTAATACATTGTGGAGTTTCTTTTTCTGTTCAATTCTATTTCTATAGTTATGTTATTATTTTTAGAAATAATTGCATTTTTAAAGTACTCTTTTAAATGTATTTTATTTTAATGCGTTAATTTATTTTATATATATATATTTCTTTTTATTGGTTTCTTTTTATGTTTTTGTCTTTATTTAAATGTTCTTTACCTTTATTTTTGTATAATTTATTGGATGTACTTTTAATCATTTCATTTTAAAAGTATTGTCTTTTATATAATATAATAAATTTATATGCATGATGTCTATTCTTTTAAATGTTGTCATTGTTAATTTTATTGAATTAAATTTTTTTTATTATGTTTTAGATTGCACATACTTTTATATTTCATTTTTTTATAAATGTATAAGGAGATGATTTCTTAACTTTTAATACGGCATTTGATCAGGTCCCTTTCCTCACGTGGTTTGTCTGTGCCTCGCTTGCCGTAACGTATTTCATTATTTTTTATTCAGGTAAGAAAAAGCATGGGATTTTTTTTTCTTTTTGAATAAAAGTCTTTTTACCCTTTTAGAAACGAAAAAAACACATTTTCTTCTTTTATTGAACACTGATTGTTACATTCGATAAAATAATTAAAAAAAATATATAGTATATATAACCATATAAACAGAATATGATGGAAAAAAATAAAATTAAAATTGAGTCAAATAATTCCACTTTTACAATATTTTTCACTGCTATAATGTTGTAAATGTGTTTAATTCTATTATTTATTTATTTAGATATTTGTATTACTATGTCATATTTATCCTCGTTTTGTTCTTTTATTTGTTGTTGAATATTATTTTACTCGTACGTTTATTATTATTAATATGATTTAAATATCAATATGATTCTGTTTACGTCTTTGTATTACTTTGAATAATATCAGTTTATCTATTACTATTTAGTTGTAAAATTATTTCATTTGATTATTTATTTATTGGTTTATTTCAATATTTTCTTTTATTCGTAATCGGTATCTTTAGTTGACATCCCGTTGACATCCTTTTCAAGTGCGGCGACTATTTGTTTTGGGCTCTCGGGACATTCCGTCCATTTTGTTGACTTTGGGATTGCGGCCCAGGTGCAAAGTCCAGTAGGCGGAGCTTAAGTCCTCCTCCTCCACTTGCCGCTAGCTAGCAGTTTAGCGAACTTGATGTCATGGATATTTCTCGGTGGACTCAGAAGTCTGTTGACTTGATTGAATGTGAAGCTGGCTTTGAGCATCCTTCAATTGAAAATCTATCTGAAAATGATATTCTAGGCTCCGCCTTGAGCAGAGCTTGTCCTACTGGAAACAAAAAATATACTGTATATATGGCCAAACCCCCAGGATACAACACCCCTAGCCTACATCACAACACAATGTAGAATAACACCTCTTTACAGAATTTTCACCACTACACTACATCAACAACCTCCTTCCTTCACGTATGCAAAAAGAAAAATAATCAGCCAGCTTTGAACAGCTCGCCTCACCTTAGACGGGACAGTATTTGCACATTATTCTTTCGGAAGCTTTGATTCAGTTCTGTGTGTTATTTCTGTTGGCCAAAACTAAAAAGGAACTTTTGCTCATCTTCGGCAGAATTGATTTTGGTGCGTTGAGGTTAAGTGCTTGAAATGCTTGCCATGGGTCTTACGTTAAGTGTTGGGCTAGGGTTTGTGCTTTAGATAAGAAAAGAATAAAAGTCCTTTATTGTCATCATTATACAGAGTGTCATAAAATTCAAGAATACATCAAGAATTTAAATGTAACAGAAATATAAAGTAAGGGTTTAGAAACTAAGGTTTAGGCTCCTTATTAGGGTATTAAACTGAATTTGGGGTGCATAAATAGGGTTGGGGCTAGGGTTACATTGTCATGATTACCGATGTGATTCACCTGTGCCCGCTCCTTTTGCGGGTACTGATTGGCTCCCTGTCACTATTTGAACCCACTTCTATCTGTCCCCTTTTGTCAGTCCGTCTGCAAACCTCAGTTAACACTAGGCAAGCCTTTTTCGACCCTTACTCCCACCTGTCCCATTTTTGCTACCGTCTGTCTCCGGCTACAACCTGTTTTGATCCTGACCACGTCTGCTCTCCCGTCCCGGCTTACGACCCTTTTTGTCCCTGACCACGCTTTGCTCTCACATTCCCGGCTACCGACCAGTTTCTCTGTCCCTGACACCGCCATCGCTCGCTACGGAAGATCCACTTACGTCTTCGGATCACAATCCGATTGCAAGAGCGACTTGCTTCCCGCGTCCAGTGGGCACCGGATCGCGGGCGCTGCCCTTCCTCTCACTCTCAATAAAATTGTGAGAAAACGTTACGCGATTGGGTCTGCTCTGTGTGCTGGTCGTGACATACATCTAGAGTTAGGGCTAGGCTTAGGGTTAGGATCTAGGGTTTTAGCTCAAAATTAGGGTTCTAACTTAGGTTGAGAGCAAGGTTCCGGTTTGTAACGGGGTTAGGGCTAGGGTTACAAGCTAGGATAAGATGTAGAGCTAGGGTTTGGGCTGCGAGTCAGGGTTTTTAACCGATTTAAGGGCTCCAAAATAAGGTTAGGGTTTGAAAGTAAAGTTGAAGCTCTCGTTTTTTTGATCGTTGGATTTCTTTTTTTAATGGTACTGGAAAAAATCAATTGGATTTGAAAGTCCTTAAAAAGTGCTTGAATTTGGCCTTGAAAAAAGGTAGATTAACCCTGTATTGGGTAGTTATTTTAGATACAGTCGGGCCCCACGATAAGGCATTGCTGCCTTTATAACATTCTGACATTATACGGTAAGACGTATTTCTGGACCCTTTTTATGGCTTTTCAAAATGATAACACATCACAAATAGACAAACTTTAAGCTTCAGTTCAACAGCTGTCACCGTTTCCTCCCTGGCTTTGCATTTCAATTCTTGGCAACAATTTTCAGATGAAATTGCAAAAAAACATGTATTACTCCAATCAGTGTGTTGAAAATAATGAAACAAAAAGATGATAACCATGGAAAGGAAGCTTCTTACGATCAAAAAATATAAAAAGGGTGTTTTCATAATGATGGCATTCAGAAAGCGTGTAATGAGAATGTGTTGTTGGCTTTTGGCCTAAATTTGAAAACCAGGAAATACTTTGGAACAGTCAAAACTGGAACGCTTGATTGGTCTGTCAACCGTCCTATCGGGAATCTTCTTTTAGGGCATTTTTTTTCGAGTGGTTTTGTTGAGAAACTTCGAGTGTGACGTCTTCCAAAATCTGTGAATCATTCAATGTTATTGTAGTTTTTTCCTCAACAATGTTATAGTTACAGTTACAGTTGACATAATATCACAAAAAGGTCCCGTCTAGATTTGACAGTTTGCCTCAGGTGGTGACGGAGAGGGATCGTGTTCCGGCTTGTATGTCGCTACAACTTCTGCTAAGGAATCCGGATCAAATGGCCTACTCGGGGAAATCTACAATTCTAAAATCGGTCCAGAATACAGTAAACCCTCAGGATTCGGCAGGAATCGCAAGGTTAAATTATCGAATCAAATACTGATTAGCTAACACCTCTTGAACACCGATACGCCAGATAAATACAATAAAACAGCCAAATTGTACACAAAAAGTACTACTTTTACGTGCACGTGAATAAATAACATTATACATATAACCGAAGTATGATATTTGATATACCTTTGGTGTCACATAATATTAGTTGGTCCAGTGAAGTAGCAGGTGGATGCAGAAGAGACGGCAGATTGAAAATGAAACATTTCCTGATTGTGGATTGTTCACAGCCATGCGATTTTGCTAGGGTAACGATTTGTGCGTTTTTTTTGTGTTTCTTGATCATTGAAAGCTCGGTTTCCGTGGTTCTGTCGTGTTTTTGCTTCTCCCTTTAGCACCACTGTAAGTCTTTGACCCAAAGCGAATAAATAGGGGACAGAAATAGTATGGTAACACTGATTCACAAAGAAGACAAAATTCCAAACTGAATGAAGAGAGAGAAAGGAATTGTGGGAGGTAATTCAACCCGTATCATAATGCCATTGTCACTGCCGTGGTGCAATAGATACTACTATAAAAATATGTCAACAATACTATGACAATAATACTAGAATACAACAGACGGGTACAATATTATTACAACAGAAATACTACAAAAATACAAAACTACGGTACTATTACAAAAAACTAAAAAGAAACACTTCTGTGGAAACAATACTACAGAGATACTACTATATAAATTTGTCAAAAATACTTCAGCAGAAATGCTAAAAAATACCAGTACAGTAATACTATGATACAAAAAATACTACTACAGAAATGTTCCAAACGGGATTAGTACAAACATATAACTACAGTAATACGACAAACATACTACTGATATACTTAAAAAAATCTACTATCTAACTATTCCAAAAATACAAGAGAAATACAACAAAACTATGACTAAGGAAATAGTACTGCAGAAATACTCCAAAAAATAAAGCTAAAATAATATGACAAAACGATATAAGATATACTACTATAGTAATACTAAAAAAAATAATTTCAAATGAAGTGCTTAAAAAGTGTAAGCGTTCCAAAACCAGTTGGTGTCACGATTACTGATGTGATTCAGCTGTGGCCGCTCTTTTGGCGCCACCCGCCGCGGGTTCTGATTGGCTCCCGATCAGTACTTGTACCCAGTCCTGTCTGTCCCCTGTTGTCAGTCCGTCTATGAACCTGAGTGTATACTTGGCGAGCTGTTTTCGACCCTGACTCCTACCTGTCCCGTTTTTGCTTCCGGCAACGACCTGTTTGCATCCTGACCACGTCCGCTCTCCCGTCCCTGCTTATGACCTCTTTTTTTTCACGATTACGTCTACGCTCCCGTTCTGGCCTGTTTCTGTTCTGTCCCGACAGTTGGACTAAAAAGAAATCTAAAAAGGAATCTAACATGTTTATATTTATGAGAAATGAAGAACCGGAGAGTTCTCCAGGATAGGTACTTCAAATGAAATGGTGCGCAGAAATTCTGACTTGTGGTCCTCTCTAAAGGATTTTCAGAACCCAGGAAAGGGGGTCAGGCTGGACGCTCGGTTAAGTCAATATTTAGCCTTCAAGTTTATAATAACCCGAACAAACATCCCCTCCCCGATTCCACGTCAAGCTACGTTTTGTTACTAATGAGCGTAAACGGGACCCGCTCTAATTCGCTTTTCTGATAGTTAGCTAGAAACGTAAACACTAAAAGGGAGCAGGGGGGCAGGGGACACCCTGAACAGGTTGCCAGCCAATCGCAGGGCACACGTGGACAGACAACTCACTCGCTCAGTCACCCCTAGGGACAATTTGGACCAGCCAATTCACCTGAAATGCATGTCTTTGGAATGTGGGAGGGAACCGGAGTGCCTGGAGGAAACCCACGCAAGCACGGGGAGAACATACAAACTCCGCACAGTAAGGCTGGTAGCTGGATTTGAACCCACGCAGGAGGTTCCCACGACCTCAGAACTGTGTCGCACACACGCTAACCACTGCGCTGCCTTGCTGCCCCCTTATAGCTTGCTATCTAGCTAAATTTTAACAAACTAACAATTGAACGTTTCTGCTAGTTATCAAGCTAGATTTTGGCCTCCTTTATAGCTTTCTATCTGATGATATATTTTGCTTTTAACTCTTATAGTTAGCTACCTAACTAGTTTTTTACATTTCCGCATGCTATCTAGCTAACATTTGATTTTCTTTTCCTAGTTATCAAGCTAAATGTTGGCCTCTTTTCCAGCTAGCTATCTAGCTTTGTTTTTATCTTTCTATCCAACTATTGAGATTGCTTTATACTCTTATAACTACCTTTTAGTTTTTTTTTACCTTACCTGTATACCTTTCTAGCGAACTATCAAGCTACCTCGAGCAAGCTTTCTACATTTTTTGCAAGCTATCTAGCTAACATTTTATCTTCTTTTGCTAATTAACAGGCTAAATGTTATATAAGCTATATAGCGTTGTTTTAAGCTTTCTATCCTTCTATTCTATATATAGCTAGCTCTCTAGTTCCCTTTTAGTTTTTTACCTGTATAGATTTCTAGCTAACTATCAAGCTACCTCTCCCAAGCTTTCTCCCTTTTTTGCATGCTATCTAGCAAATGTTTTATCTTCTTTTCCTAGTTAACAAGCTAAATGTTGGCCTCCTTTTTGGCTAGCTATCTAGCGTTATTTTAAGCCTCCTATCCTTCTATTCTATACATAGCTATGTCTCTAGTTCCCTTTTATTTTTTTTCCTGTTTAGCTTTCTAGCTGACGATCAAGCTACCTTTTTGTTAAATTTTTTGCACACTATCTAGCTAACATTTGAGCTCTTTTGCTCGTGGTCGAGCTAAAGGTTGTCCTCCCTTCCAGCTACCTACTGTATCGAACTGTTTTTATCTTTCTATCCAACTATCGAGATTGCTTTTTACTCTTATAGCTAACTTTCTAGCTCCCTTTTAGTTTTTTACCTTACCTGTATACCTTGTTATTAAATTTTCAAGCTAACTTTTTAGATTTGTAGCTAGCTATCGTCCTACCTTTTTAGCTATTCCCCAAGCTATCTAAATAACATTTGACCTATTTTGCTTGTAAGGGAGCTAAATGTTGTCCTCCTTTCTAGCTAGCGTGGTAATTAGGGTGAGATAGGGCGTTCTCAAGTGACAGCAGTTAAGAAATCCAAAAATCGCTAGCTTTATATCCTATCGAGATTGCTTTTAACTCTTATAGCGAGCTGATCGAGTTTGATTACAAAGAAACAAAATAAGAAATAAACAGAATATTCTGGGCTTGTGAACAGGACAAAGTGCATCCTCACAAGTGGAAAATGGCTGGCCACTGTTTATATGTTTATATATATATATATATATATATATATATATATATATATGTCTAGTTCCCTTTTAGTTTTTTTCCTGTATGACTTTCTAGTTAACTATCAAGCTACCTCTAGCAAGCTTTCTACATTTTTTCCATGCTATCTAGCTAACATTTGAGCTCTTTTGCTAGGAGGTTGTCCTCCTTTCTAGCTAGCGTGGTAATTAGGGTGAGATCTGGGGCCCTCGAGTGACAGCAGTTGAGAAATCCCCAAATCACAGCCAGGTTTTGCACACCAAACACAACAAAACGACTTTAGCACAGAAACAGATTTCATTTCTTTTGTTTGTGCTCTCAAACCTGTTGTACCGGCAACTCTCCCAGTTTGGCTTTACAGACGGAGGGAGGCGTGTCCCTTGCCCAAGGGCAACTAGCAATGGCAAAGCACGTCCCGCGTCTCTTTCGTGGGAAATGAAGGAACGTGGAAACCATTTTCAGGATTCTTACTTTCAGTAAATGTCCCGGTGGTCCTTAAAGCCCCAGTATGTGATATTTGACCACTAGATGGCACTGCATCATCTCATGCAGAGGTGGGCAAAACGGTCCCCTCCAAATTGACACGTTGGTGGTCTTAATGTGTCTACACCACAAAATTAGTTTTGGTTTGAGTCTGATTTAAACTTAAAATCCCAGTGTGTGTCCTCAGTGACCCCTAGTGGTGTCAAAAACAAGAATTGCAATAGGACACTTTCTATTCAAATAATAAGCAAAAACACATCAACTCGTTTATATATATATTTTTCTGTTGACAAATATTTCATTCTCGTACATAACTTTAAAAAAGCAGACATCGTGCTACTCTAGCTTGGCCCAGTGCTGCTTTTAGCACTTGGCGGGCATTTATGGCACATAGCTGAGTCAAAGTCCCGTGATTCAGACATCTGGTGCTCTTTTCATTGTTTCCTTCTCTTGCCACTCTTGTTAGGCACCTGGATTTGGGTTATGGCTCCCCACTAGCTGCTATTGTTATTGTTCACTGCTCCTGCTTTGTCCTTCAGTGTCACTCTCCATGACCGTTCATTTACTTTTTCCACTTTTTTTTCTTTAGCCGCTCATGTTAGCCACTAAGCTACATGCCAAGGCTAACCGCTATTGTTATTGTTTGCTCCTGCTGCTTCATTCTTCAGTGTCTCTCGCCGTCTTCCAAGTCAGAGCCCTGGATATGAGCGTTGCCAAGTCCTGGCATTTAAGCATCTTTCATTTGTTTTCGTTTGTTCCATTCTAATGTTTCTTTCTTTTCTTCTCTAGCCACTTATGTTAGCCACTTGGTCTTTCACTATTTTCCTCTGTTTCCTTCTCTAGCTACTCTTATAAGCCACTAGACTGAAGGCTATGGCTTGGGTTGAAGCGAATGTCGCAGAGTTCCATAATTCAGTCTTCCACTTTTATTCCCCTGTTTACTTCTCTAGCCACTAATGTTGGCCACTGGACCGCAGCCTATGATTTGCCGCTCAGTTATTGTTAGCTAGCTGCTCTGGCTTTATCTTCCAGTGTCACTTGCCTACCATAGCTGAGCCCTGAATGAGATGGTCGCCGAGTCCCACCATGTAGGCACTTTTTGCCCCACCCTTTCCTGTTTCCTCCTCTAGCCACTTATGTTAGGTAGTGTACTACAGGCTACGGCTGGGCGCTAGCCACTATTGTTGTTGTTAGCTGCTCCGTGTAAATAAAGCTTGGTTTGTCCTTCCACACATCATGCAAGTGAACATGACCAAGTCCTGTCATTCAGGCACTTTCCACTTTGTTCCACTGTCTCCTCCTTCAGCCACTTATGTTGGCCACTAGGTTGATAGCTACGGCTCGTCGCTAGCCGTTATTACTTCAGTGTCACTCGCCTTTCAAAACTGAGCCCTGCATGTGATGGTCACCAAGTCCCGTCCTTCCAGCTTTTTCCAGTTTCCTTCTCCAGCCACTCTTTTAGGTAGTCTGCTGCAGACCATGGCTAGCTTCTTTTCAGATCAGATGGTTGACAGCAGCTGTGGGCTGGACCACAAGTTGGCCTAATTTTCTTTTTTTCTTTTCCTAAAATAGAAGATTTTCTTTAAGAAGATTAAAAATACCTCCTGCCTTACGTTCAAAGTGCCTTTTATTAGTATTTGACGTCGTAGCTCTTGAGTCCGAATCTGAATGTGTTAGCTAATCTCTTTACTGGGTAAATAATTTCATCATCCAGAAAATGAGGAGTCATTTTCGTTTCTTTCCTGGATTGAAGGTGAAATAACGAAAGACCATTGAACAAAGAACAGCCCCACACATGTCTTCGGCCCCTCCTCTGTTGCTAGGCAACGGCTGGGCTGGGCCTGTGATGTTGCGTCACAACAGGAGGGCGGGGCGTGTTTGAGTTCCCAAACTGGCAGTGACGTAATCTCCTCTCCATTATTGCTGCATTTTTAAAAATTTTTATTTTTTTTAATTTTTTTACACTTTCATACAAATATTCCAGAGCAATGTAATTTACAAGAAATCCAAATTATAAGACAATACAAACAAACCTATTAGAGGGGCAAACAATTAGTTATTTAAAAAAAAATGTTTACAAATATAGATAGTTTAGATGGCCTTCTCGTTAAGAGAAAGCTTCATCGGCACAATGTGTTTTTTTAATGCACAATTAAAGGCAATAAAAGATATTTTTTAACCAGTAATATTTGCACTTGTGATGCAGCAGTAATTGCCACTATCCAATGCAATCGTTTTACGTCACAAGAAATCTGGATTGAAATCGTTTTATTTTGTAAAATATAGCATGGAGTCTAGTCAAGAAATCAGTAGTTCTCTACTGGGCCTCTGCTGACATCTCGTGGTTGTTGTAATTACGACAGCTTTGAGCTGGAAGTGACCTCAGATTTCAGAATAAAATGCTTTTATTTTGCCAATGGTTTTGCGTAATATTTAATCCGGAAATGCTAGCCAATTTCAGAATATTCAGGTTTTTATGGTGACAATGATTACAGTAAATCTTTATATTTGATTGGGACGTGACTGCTGATTTCAGAAATAAACATGCTATTTTTTGGCCAATAGTTATACTCAAGTTGTGAACTGGAACTGCGTAAAATGCGTTTATATTTCCCGATTTAAACTATAAGTGACTGCCAATTTCAGAATAAAATGATAGTATCTAGCCAAAGGCTTGACCAAAGATTTTGACTGGAGATGAGTGCTGATTAAAACTAAAATGTTTTTTGTTTTGACAATAGTTATACTTAAGATTTTAACCAGAAGTGACTGCGGATTTCTGAATAGAATATAATTTTATTTTGCTTGCTTAGATTTGAATTGGTATTGACTGTTGACTTCTGACTAAAATGCTATTATTTGGCCAATGGTTACCTTTAGATTTGAAGAGGAAGCGACTGCCCAATTCTGAATAATAACACTTTTATTTTACCAAGGTTTAAACTTAGAATGAACGTTGTGTTAGCAAACTTTAACCTCAAGACCCCCACCCCACCCCCCTTGTTTCCTCTTTTCCACATGATGTTGCCCCGCTCCCTTTTTGAGCTCTTCCGACCTTCATCACTCCTCGTTTCCTGTTTGGGTAGAAAAGTAAAGGAGGTATATCATTCTTCTGATGTACGAGCATGCCCGTCGATTTATTTAGAAATGCATGTCATTTTATTTACAATCTGAAAAAAAAATATATTGAAGAAGAAAGGTGGTTAAATAGGTCTATTTTCTCCGTTTGCATCCCTAAACTATAAACTCTACCCACTCAGCAGCAGACATCTTTTGGACTTTGAGATCAATTTGGTCGTTCTTGGTCTCATTTAGTCCCAAAATGGAAAAAAAAAAATGGGTCACGTTTATCTTGGTCATTGCAACAAAGACTTCTTTTACACGTTGGATTTTGGCCTGGTTTTTAAAGACTTTGTTTAGTCCAAAACAGACCCTTTCTCAAGGTTTCTCATTTTCCCCGTGCTGAGGTTTTGAGTTTTCCCTTGCTCGCATGTCGGTTTAAGATCAGGCGATGGTGTCATTGTAACCTGTGCAGTCCTTTGAAATATTTTGTGATTAAGGGCCAAACAAAGAAATGGGACTTAACTATAGACTTAACTTAGTGCAAAAATAGATACCTGGTCCAAGTTGAGGCCCCCTTAAGACATCTTTTGGACATTGGACTTTGGTCTGGATTCTCATAGACTTGAGTTCGCCGAAAAATAAACACTCGGTCCAAATTTGGCCCAGCCAAAAAGTCTTTTGGACGTTGAATTTTGAGCTAAATCTGTTTTGTTTCCCCAAAATACATCTTTCGAAGGTTGGATTTGAAGCTAGGAACCATTGCGTCCTTTTAACATCTTGTCAACCGGTGTTTTGCCGGGGGGGTAGAGTCCGAGAAACATCCGCCTTGCATGCAAAGACTTTCAAAAATTCTTGACCGGAACTGATGGCGGTTTTTGTTGTGTCTTTGCGTCCAGGTGTGGTTGGACGAGGAGCAGGAAGTGGACAAAGCCGAAAACGGGGAGTTGAAAGCTCCCGCTGTCTTTTGCGTGCAGGCGGAACATGCCGGAACTCGGACTTATTTCTTCAGTACCGACAGCTACGAAGAGCAGAGGGACTGGATCCGAGCGATGAGCGAAGCCGCCGAAGTCAACGGGAATCCACCACCCAGGTGACCCGGTTTCTCCAAGGTTCCGGTTTAGGACTTACATGGTTCTGGACTTGCTTGTGATAACACTGCTCTTGTTTCTTCAAGATCCAACAAACTCCGTAATGTTCTTTTCCAGAGCCAACCAGGTCGTCACTGAAATCCAGACCAAGGTCACCAGGGAACCGGACCCGCAGACCGAATCCAAACCGTTCACACCGCCGAGCAAAAAAGACAACGGGGTGGAGCACTCAGAAACGCCACCGCCGTCCACCCCTGGTTCCGACCAGGACGCGCTAAGGAACAACCCTCGGCAAGACGAACGACGACAAACTGAAGATGAAGGCGGAGGTCCTGGGAATAACCACGATCCCAACGGTTGGAGTCATCACGTCCCCGCAAATTACAATAGTCAACCAGCACAGGCTCCTCAAAGACCACCAGGAGGGGGCCCAAACCAGAACAACCAGAATGTAGTCCTGAGAAGGGGCTTCGTACCTAGGACTGCTCCTGAAAAAGTAGCCCAAAGGAAGAGCTCCATGGCACAGCTGCAGCATTGGGTAAACCAGCGGCGGGACATGGTGTCTCAGGAGGACCTCAACAGGTTTGTTCCTGGGCCAGTTTTTGAGTCTGGACAATTTCATACTCTCTACTTAAAGTCGGCAGACAAGATTATATATTTTTTTCCTGCCATTCTTAATCCACTTCTGACTGCTAGTTGATGAAAATACGGATTATATTCCAAGGGCAATTCGATTTATTTATCTGGGGCAATCCCAATTTGTGATTGTTTCTTGTTGCAGCCCCTCCTACTATTACCCGTCCAACCCCGGCTTCAACTACTACGGCTACCCGAACGGGCCCCAGTATTTGGACGAGTACTCGCTGTACCCGACAAGTTCGCGACCGGACAGCATCTGTTCCGTTTCTGCCGTGGGGGGGTACGACCCACGCTGGGCCCTAGAAGAAAAACGGCGTTCCCTGAGGGACGGGCCGTGGTATGGCCCCCCTGGGGCTTCCGCTCGGGATTCCTGGGGCCCGCAATACTACGGGGGACTGGACAAGTCAGTGAGGCGGCTTTCCATCCAACCTCGGTCCCGCTCGGTACCCAGGTCACCGTCCTTATCGTCAGGGGGAGCCTACTCGCCCGTGTCACACAATTTCGCATCGCCAGCCCGGTCCCCCTCGGTCCGATATTCGGCGAGGATGCGGGACGAAGCCATCTACGCTGATCCGTCTACTTACGGTCTGAGGAGGTCGATCAGCTCGCCCAAGGTGAGCAAAATTGACAGGAGTTTGTTTAATAAACCTAACCCCATCAACCCTTACCCCTAACCCTAACTCAAATCCTATCTCTACTTTCACCTGTAACCCTGTCCCTTGCTTCAACCCTTATACTACTCTAGTTCCGACCCCTAACCTGGAGGTGGGCAACCCAGTCCTCAAGGGCCGCATGTCCTGCATGCTTTCGGAGGACCGGGTTTCCAGCCTCTGCCCTAACTCTAGCTCCTTCCCTTAATTTAGATTCACACTTAACCTTAAAATAGAGGTAAAATCCTAATTTGAAACCCCCTGGGAAGTTTAAAACACTTCTTTGAAACCCTAAAAACAACTTCAGCCCCTGACCCTATCGCCTACTTTACCCCTAGCACCAAATGTGACCCTAACACTTCCTGTAGATTCCAACTCGTAATCCTAGTTCCTACCCTTGCTGTAACCTTGCTTCTACCCTTAGTCCCATTCCTAACACTTTAAACCTAGCACCAACCCTAACCCTCTACTCCTAAGCCTAAAATTGAGGTCACACTTTACTTTGAAACCTTAAAGACAATCTAAAACCTTAGCTCTGAACCATAATCCTACTCCCCTAACCCCAAGCCGCACCCCTTTGTCTATCTGTCTACTTGGTTGGAATGCTACGTGCGGTCATAAATGAATGTCTGAGCCTTTCGGCCTCTATCCCATTTAACTTCCTTGCTGTCACTCCATCTCCCTTTTTCTCCTCCTGCTCGTATTCCCTCCCTTCAGTGCGACTTTGCCGGCCATAGGAGGGCTATAAATCAAGGACCGTACCACCACAACTACCCCGTTTCCCTTTCCATCCGCGATCAGATGGTATGTTCTGTCATGTCTCGTCTTTCCATTTCCATCGCAGACATTTTCTACGTGGTGGTTTGGTCCATTCCCGAAATTCTGTTTGGCAGTAGCTCGATCTATTCCGGATCGAGAGTTCATTTCACGATGGATGTCTTGTGAGAACCCTAAAATGAGGGAAACCCAGAGTTGTCTGTTCATTTTACATCAATGAACCTGAGTTTTTCCTATATAATTGTTGTTTTTTTCCACTGTTGACATCTTATATAGCGGTGTCCCTGCACGGTCCCCGTCATTGGAATCATGCTATTGTCGCATGTAG
The DNA here is from genome assembly GCF_059441175.1 of Urocampus carinirostris. Lineage (NCBI taxonomy): Eukaryota > Metazoa > Chordata > Actinopteri > Syngnathiformes > Syngnathidae > Urocampus > Urocampus carinirostris. Next base: position 7,616,803 of record NC_142354.1, on the reverse strand, counting down.
CGTGCAAGCCCCCATCCGAACACAATTCCAACGCTTGATTTTCAATTTATACGACCGTATTTCCTGGACTATAAACTGCTATGTAAGCTGCACCCTCTCTATGTTTTATATTAAAGAAGAAAATCTCGATTTTATATATATAAAATCCGATTAACTTTTTCATCAGGTGGCATGCCGGCTGTAGTTTTTCCAACCCTGGTCCGGGTCATTAGCCCGGGAGATTGACGTGGACTCGGGGAGGGGATATTTGTGCGGGTCGTTATGAACTTAAACTTTAAATATTGACTTTGAGGAAATGTCGTCGACCGTCCGGCCTGACCCCGTCCTGCGTTCCGCTCGAGCGTCCGAAAAAACACCCCGAAAAACATCTTCTGTCAAAAACATTGTGTTGCAATCGTTTAGGGTGGACAAGTCGGGAGAAATTGTGCCGTCGATTTTAACGAGCTGGAAAAAAAGGTGTATTCGACAAAATAATTTGGAAAGAAAACAGGAAACGGGTGTCAAACACAACTATTTGAAGTATCCATCCTGGAGAAAAATCCAGTTCTTCAATCATCATTAAATATATACATGTAAGATTCCTGTGGCTTTAGAATGGCTACAAAAATACATCCCATCGGCCGGTTTCTCAGAAATCAGATTTGAATGTACCCTCATGCACATTGTTAGACCATTTTAAGATTTCTACACACAAAAAAGCAAAAACCCACAAAATGCAATGCAATTCTATGGAGCAGTGAACTCAGAATGTTTATCAAGTTGACTACGCGCCCTTTGATTGGCTCATTGCGTTAGAGGGCGGTGTTTAGCCATAGGTTAATTAAGCTTGGACCCTTGCTAATTTGCAGCCTGGTCATGCTGAAAGGGGGATGACCTCTCGTGCAGTCAAGAGAGGAGGAAAGTGAGAAAGTGAGAGACAAAGGAAGAGAGAAAAAGGAGAGAAACAAAAAACAATAAGCGAGAAAGAGAGAGGAAAAGAGTGGGAGAGAGAGAAAAAGCATGAGAAAGTGCGAAAGAAGAAAAAGCGAAAGCCATAGAGACAGAACAAGATGATGAGGATGATAAAGAAAAAAGAAAAAAGGACAGGTAGAAAGTGAGAGGCAGATAATGTTTTTAAAAAAGCAAAAAGAGCAAAAAAGAGAGGGAAGAAAGAGAAAAAGAAATACAGTAGATAAATAAAAAGAGGGACAGAAAAAGGAAAAGAGAGAGAGAGAGAGAGAGAGAGAGAGAGAGAGAGAGAGAGAGAGAGAGAGAGAGAGAGAGAGAGAGAGAGAGAGAGAGAGAGAGAGAGAGAGAGAGAGAGAGAGAGAGAGAGAGAGAGAGAGAGAGAAGGAAATCCAGCTCCAGTTGCTTTGCGAGTGGCGCCTGGCTTTGGTAACATCAAGGGGACATATTTCAAAGTGCAGCTCATTTTTCTCTAGCGCTTCTATTGGCGTTGTCCTGCAGGCCAGATCGAAACCTTGGGTGGGCCTGAACCGGAAGGTGGGGTGCATGTTTGACACCTTTGTTTGAATTCGTTAGAGCGCCCCTAGTGGTGGAGGAAAATCCAAAGAAAAGAAAAACAACAGTCCAGAAAGTACGGTCAAGCCATACTCCATCATCTCATCCACGCACGTAGAATTAAAGCACGGCAACTTATTGAAAAAAATCAACAAGTAGGATATTGAAAACGGCATTGACATTGTTTTGTTTGTCTCTGATCTGAAATGTGTCTCGTGAAACGCGGCATGTTTTTGTGTGACGGTCGCTTAAGGACGACACGTTAGATCTCCATCTCCGCCGCAACTTGGATTATTTAGACCGGCAGGTAGGCGCTTTGTCCTCCGTCACCGCGCCTGCGCCGGTCCTCCGTTCCGAGGCGACCGGCTTCCTTTTTGTAACCTCGGCTCAATCTTCAGGTGCCGGGAGGAAGCCCGTGGCTCGGTATGGTTACCAGAAGGCCGGAGAGGTCCTCCTCCGCAGCCAAGCTCTGCATACAAGTAAGAGAGGCGCTAGCGTAGCCGGGAGGCAGGCTGCGACCGGCTAGTTAGCTCGCGTTCGCTTTCGGGAACTTTGATGGAAAACCGGACGACCGTCGGGTCCCGGTTCCGGTCCTCCCAGAGCCTGCCTCTCTTTCCGTCTCCTTGTTGTCTGCATGCGTGTGATCCCGACTTCGCCTGCATTTTATTCTTGTTTTCTTGCTTTTTTGCCCCCTGTTTCGTGCGCTTGATTACGTTCAAGGTAGAGACTCGCATAGTTTCCACCTAACCTAAAAGATGGAGGTCAAAAAGATGCCCTAAAGACGCCACGGTTGAAGAGTTAAAGTGAATAAAACAAATTTTATAGAGAAGAGGTTGATAAATCGTCGAAGGGCAGTCCAAAGACCCCAATGAGTACCGTGGTGCATACTAAACCTGTCAGGACCCAGGACAGGAAACAGGAAGCAGAACCCAATCGCGTAACGTTACTCACAGTTTATTGGGGAGAAGAGAAATGAGCGCACACTCGATCCGGGGATCGTTGGTCGCAAAAATAGATTGATCGGAACTAGGAAGTGGTCAAAATCAAACAAATCGAGGCGAGAACAAAACAGGAGCAAAACACAGGCAAAAACGGGGATTCACAGGGCTTGGCAAACAAGAGCAAAAAACGCAGGCAAAAACGGGGATTCACAGGGCTTGGCAAAACTAGAGCAGAAACACAGGAAAAACGGAGATTCTCAGGGCTTGACGTATCAAAACAGAGTTTAGCAGACGCTCCGACAAACAACGACTCAAAGGAGAGCGTTTAAGTAGTCACAGGGAGCAATCTGTCAACAAGTTTGAGCTGGTGTCCATGGGCTGGGCCAATTGGGCGCCGTGGCAACCGTGACAGAACCTGGCGCCACACGGCGGGGACCAATTGGGCGCCATGGCAACCGTGACAAAACCTCGTCCATACCCTCCTCAGGAATGGTTAAGGGTACTCCACAGGGGACCCTAGAAGTTTACCCAGAGCCCAATTTTTGGGGTAGAAAACGACCATAATAAGTACCCTGGTGCATGCTAAACATCGTCTATACCTTCCTCAGGAATGGTTAGGGGAACTCCACAGAGGACCCTAGAAGTCTACCTAGAACCTGATTTTTGTGTAAAAAACGACCATAATATATAAGGGAAAGGCATGGATTACGCAAAACCTAAAAACGAAACTCTCCAGGGAACTCAATGAACGAGAGACTTTTGTTGAAACTGCTCACAGCTGAATTGTGAAGGTTGTTTGATAAGATAAGGTTGGAACACCATTGGCGTGAAAGTACAAATCCGAAAGGATACAGCAAATAATACTTCACTCAAATATGTGGATAAACGTACGTGCATTTTTCACAACTAAAAGTAATGCTGTGATGATCGATAATAAACTGAATATAGCTGGAAAACTCATGTTTGTCAAGAACCAGAACAGGATTAGGACCCAATCGCGTGACGTTCTCACACAAGCCTTTTATTTTACGGGAAATGGGGAGTCATGCACGTTAGGCAGCGGTTTGGCGTAAAATGATAGGAGGCCAGAGGCTGATGAGATCGATACCAATTCTGAGCAGATAACAGACAGATGGGGTCGATACCGAACAAGACGGGACAGAACGGATAGATAATGAATCAGGATATCAAAAATAAACAGGACAAACTAAGCGGGAACGAAAACTGGAGAAAATAATGAACAGGACAAAAATAGACGGAAACCAAACTGAAAACTGATCTCAAACAGGACAAAAATAAACAGGAGGAATACCGGACAGGAAATACCAACAGGAAAACAGGACAGAGTCAGAACCCAAGTCTTGCGGGGCAGAGGTTCGTTGACGGACTGACAAAGTAAGAGAGAGCGCACTGAGCTTAAAAAGAGGGAGAGCCAATTTGTTAATGAGCCGCAGCTGACGCCACACGGGCGGGGCCAAATGGGCGCCATGGCAACCGTGACAATGTTATGGTTATAAGTGACCTATTTTGATAATCTAACAGTACTCAACAGATGACCCATAGTTTTCCGAGAATTTTTGGTTGGAAAACTACCAAAATAAGTACCTGTACCTTGCAAAAACTTTCTGAAAAGTAAATGATTTAGTGTACTCAAAAGAAGACCTGATAGGTAGGTAACCTGGTGCATGACAACAACCCTTGCATAGGCTCTTCAGGATGGGTTAAAACAAGCAAAATACCACGTACCCTGGTAGATGCTAGACCATTCCTTAAAGTTGATCAGGAACAGTTAAGGGTACTCAACAGAAGACCCTTTTTTGGGTTGTAAAGTCTACTCAAATAAGCACCCCAGTACTTTGAAAATATCTCTGTAAAGGTCCTCACGAATGGTTCATGATGCTCAACAGAAGACCCTTGACACCTGCCTGTCTCTTCACCAGTAAACGATTTTCGGGATGGAAAATACATACCCAAGAACATGCTAAATAAACTATTCAAATTGTTTCCCATGATTGGATCAGGGTATTTAAGAGAAGACCCTGGTGGATAGGTGGTACTCCAAAAGCACTTGGGTCTGTCTTTTCTAGGGAATGATTTTTGGGGTGGAAGAGTCTATCCAAAATAGCTATTCTAATAGTTCTTCGGGGTATTTACGAGAAGACCCTGGTGGATAGGTGGTACTCCAAAGGGACCTGGGTGCATCTTTACTGATTTGGGGTGAAAAACTCGACTTGGTGTCGACCAATGGAATGTCTTGCATGCTGTTCTCCATTGAAATGGATTTTTGTGCAGTTTTTTCTTTGATTCGTTTCTTTTTGTGTATTTTTCACGTAAGGAGCTTCCTCAGTTGAATCGTTGACCGTTCTTGAAAGTAGACAGGTTCTTTCTCTCCAAGAAGCCATTTCATCCTTTGATGGAAGAAGTTTTGTGTATTTACAGGTTCCTCCTTTCCACGACGTCTACAGAGAATTGCATCCGACGCTGAAACTCAACGAAATAGAAACCAGCGTACGGGAGAACACGTTCGGACCTTAAATGAGCTGGGACATGGTTTTCATCGTTTTTTTTTCCTTCTGACGCAGAAACTTTTGGGTCGGCTGTGCGAACAGAACCACGTTTTGAAAGACCAGGAGGCCCTTGTCCATCGTTTGCGAATGGACAAGGTAACAAACCATGATAACGCATATCATTGACAATATTGTCCGTGTTTTCTGTGACTTTTTCAAACAAGAATCTTGATCTTCTTACTGATTCTGCACCAGTTTGTTAGATACGTGAACCTTTGGGGTTGGGGTAAGTTGAGTAAAACCAATCCGAAAAACTCAATCGCTTTTAATCCCTAAGTCTGCGGCCGCCAAGATTTCGGAAGCCGAGGGATACTTTTTAGCCTAGAGGGCTACCGATGTCGTTTGGAAAGAAAGAGAAAGCAAGGGAAAGGGAGAGCTACACAGAGTGTCAGGAAGATAAAAAGAAGAAAGAAAGAGACAAGGAAAGGGATCAAGGGAAAAAGAGATCAAAGAAAAGAAAAAGAAAGACAGAGAGAGAGAGAGAAAAGAAAGAGAGAGAAAGGAAAAAGTAAATAAACAGAAGAAAAAGAAATAAAGACGGAGAGAAAAAAGAAAGAAAAAAGAAAAGGTAAATAGAAAGGAAGAGAAGGAGGTAAGAAAGAAAAGAAGAAAGACACGGAGAAAGAAAGAGAAAGTGAGAGAGAGAGAGAGAGAGAGAGAGCGTAAGGAAGGAGAAAGTAGAGAAAAAGAAGAAAAAAGAAAGAGGAAAAGGAAGGAACAAAGATAAATAAAAAAGATGGAGAAAAAGAAAGATGAAAGAGGGATAGAGAAAAAAAGAGAAAAAAACGGCACAACAAAAATAAAGTGTGTGAGAGAGAGAGAAGGGAAAAAAAAACAGAAGACAAAAATAAAGGACGGAAAGAAAGAAGAAAGAAAGAAAAAAGGAAAGGTAAATAGAAAGGAAGAAAGAAGGTAAGAAAGAAGAAAGACAAGGAGAAAGAAAGACAAAGATAAGGGGAGAGAAAGAGAAAGAGAGAGCGAGGAAGGAGAAAGTAGAGAAAAACAAGAAAAATGAAAGAGGAAAAAGCAGAAACAAAGAGAAATAAAAAAGATGGAGTAAAAGAAAGATGAAAGAGGGATAGAGAAAAAAAGAGAGAAAAAGACAGAGGCACAACAAATATAAAATGAGAGAGAGAGAAGGGAGAGAGTAAAAGGAAAAAGTAAATAAACAGAAGAAAAAAAATAAAGAAGAGAAATAAAGAAGAAAAAAAAAGAAAAGTTGATAAAAAGAAAGAAAGAAGGTAAGCAAGAAAAGAAGAAAGACAAGGGGGAAAGAAAGACAAAGAGAGAGAGAGAGAGAGAGAGAGAGAGAGAGAGAGCAAGGAAGGTGAAAGCAGAGAAAACAAGAGAAAAAACAAAGTGAGAGAGGGAGCAAAAAGAGAAAATAAAGAGAAAGAAGGTTGCCAGAGAAAGAGACTGCTAGAGATGCTAGTTAGAAGTCACACCTCCTAGAAAATCACAATGACCCATACCGGTGAGCTAATTTCACTCCCAGTTCTTCTGCCACTCAGTTGTTCTTTGGGAGCTATTGTAGATGCCCCTCATTTGAATCGACACAATATCCTAAACCTTAACCTTGTATGATTTGAGTGTCACGGTAAGCCCCGCCCTCTCCAACATCACGCTGCTATTTTACAGGACGGCCTGGAGGAGGCGCCGGCAGCCCCTCCCCTAAATCATCGCAATGTCCTCAACTCTAAATATTTAAAGCCGCTCTTTTTAATTCCTGAATAGAAGCTTTAATCACGCTGACATAGAACTTGCATTTTCAGGACAGCCTGGAGGAGGCGCTAGTGTCAACTCACCAGGAAATGGAAAAGTATCACAACCGATCGGTTCCTTTGGAGCGACTCCACCACAAGAAGGAAACGCTCCAAAAGCAACTCATCGACATCCGAGGGGAACTCTCGCGAGCCTCCGACGTAAGACCGCCCCCTGCATCCGCCCGTACCTCTCACGGGTCACCCTCACGATCTCGGACCGCCCTCGCAGGCTCTAGGGGGCGCTCTGATGGAATTCGAGGCCTTAGAAGACGAGGCCCACGCCATCCACGGAGATCTTTGGGAACAGCTCAACGCCGGCGTTCAGGTAACGCGCGAGCCCCGCCCACTTTCAGGGGAAGGTCTACGATCTAGACCGGGGGATCGGCAAGCTCTCACTGTCACGTCTGCTAGACATCAGATTGACTAGAAAACCGCAATGACCCATCACTGCTGGTCCGTGGGCTCTGCATATATTCACCCACTGAAGAGGATTTCTGTTTTTTTTTTTTACTTATAGCATTTTTCGGGCTTTCATTTTCAGCTTTGTAGATTTTTGTTGTGGCTTTCAGCTTTTAAGTTTTTTTTTTTTTTTTTAGCTCTTAATTGTAGCATTTAATTTTTTTCTCTTGCAATGTTTAGCTTTTTTTTAAATTGGAGCTTTTTGAGAGCATTTTGGGGGCTCTTTGGTGGTGTCAATCGGTAGCTTTGTCAGGAACAGAACGGAAACAGGACCCACTTGCGTAGCGTTTACCACAACTTTTATTGAAGGGAAGAGGAAGGGCTGCGCCCAAGATCCGGTGTTCGCTGGACGCAGGAAGCGAGTCGGTCTCGTACTCGGACTGTGATCCAAGCACGGAAGTGGATCTTCGGTTGCGAGCGATGGCCGTGTCGGGGACGAAAAAGCGGGTCGGTAACCGGGACAGGAGAGCAAAAACGTGTTTGAGATTGGAAACGAGTCGTAAGCCAGAACGGGAGAGTAGACGTAGTCGGGAACAAAAAGAGGTCGTAAGCCGGGACAGGAGAACAGACGTGGTCAGGAGTAAAAGGGGTCGAAGCCGAAGACAGACAGGAACAAAAAACCGAACAGGTGGGAGTCAGGGTCGAAAAATGCTTGCCTAGTGTTCACTGAGGTTCGCAGACAGACTGACAATAGGGGATAGACAGGACTGGGTTCAAATAGTGACAGGGAGTCCGAGGCAGTTGTCGCCAAAGGAGCGGGCACAAGTGCATCACATCACTAATCATGACATTAAACTTGTTTTGGTTTAGTTGTTTTTGCCTTTTTGCATTTTTGTCAGCTGTTTTACTTGCAGCTTTTTGAGCCATTTTTGTTTTGACCTTTTTATTGTAGCATTCTTTTGGTCGTTATGCTTTTTAGCGGTCTTTTTCAATCGCGTGACCTGATACGGCGACATCTAGTGTTGGAATCTTTTACGCCGTCCTTCAACGTTTCTTTTTCATGTTTTAGAGCGAACTGGTCCGAAGACACATCCAGAAAGAGTTCTGGCGAGTCCAGGACGTCTTGGAAGGTCTTCACAAGAATCACTCGTCCAGAGGAACCGATACCGCAAAGCACAAAGGTCATTTCCGATACCGCCACACGCTTGTTCAAAGATAGCCAATGACCAGAATATTCTGTAAGTGACTTTGCCAGTTTTCTGTATTAAAGACGTTCATTGGCTCGAATATGAACGGTTACATTCATGCTAAAGATATTCAAAATGGCTACATTGTTTGTTATATGTTTGTTTACTATTGTCGAAAAATCCGTTTTCCGAATCCGGAATTTCCCTTTACCCGTTCTGAAATATTCCGTGTCCTTTTCCTGAAAGGTTCCAGATTTTGACCCGTCTTCTCCTTTCTTTCTTTGCAGTGTCGGCGGGAGCTTCGGGTTCCTTTAGCACCAATAGCCCGGCCAGTCCCCTCAGCTCCGTAGGCCTCAGCAGCCCCCTCAGTCCTTACTCCCCCGGTCCCGGTCCCGGCTCCCGGGTCTCCGCTTCTAAACCACCGGGCCCGGAGGTAAGAACCGGAACCGCCCGGTCCGGACTCAGCCCTTTACCTTCTCCCGTCCTACAAACCAGAACGGCGTCCGGTAGCAAATCTCGGCCCAGATCTTGCGTCGCGCCTCCATTGGACTCTGAAAACTGGGAACAGTCCAGACCCAAGAGTTTTAGGGAACCCGAATGCAGCGTTAACGAAATACGGGTCCCGCCTTCGGTTTTAGGGTTTTCGAACCCGATCGGGTCCCTGGCTCGGTTGGATACTGTGGCGGAGGAGACGGATTCCAAAGTCGGCCAAAGACAGGACGTTTTTCCGGATTCTTGTCAGGAATTTTCCCGGTCGATCGGCGTTCCCAACAGTCCGGGGACCTACGTATCCGGCGACGGGGCTTTTTCCGTGCCGGAATCCCAAATCCTGCCATTCCGGAACCCCTTTCAAAGTCCCGGTCTAACCTTATGCTACGATATAGATCTCCCACGTTCTTATACCACAAGCAACCATCCTGAATGTCAAACACTATTTCGTTTTACTAGCTTAGATGCTAATATGCTAACGGAACATCACACAAACAAGGACAAACGATCACCGAGTCGGTCTTCAATTTTTAGGCAGACTCATCTGTAGCCAACCGAAAACGAGAATTTTGTTGAACTAGCTTAGATGCTAACACAGAAGAAATGTTCACGGGGAGAAACGATCACAAAGTCAGTCTTCGGACAAGGTTTTTAGGCAGACTCATCTGTAGCCAACCTAAAACGAATATCTAGTTGAACTAGCTTAGATGCTAACATGCTAACTTCTTGAAATATAAAGCATCACACAGAGAAACAATAAGAGTCGCAAAGTTTCTATGCAGATTGACCTTTATAAAACCAAAAACAACTTTTTTTTTAAAAAATAGCTTAAATGCTAACATGCTAACAGAGCATCTCTGGAATCCAATCAATTTTATGGCGAGGCTGTAGCCTACAAAATCTGTGTTTATGGAGACTTTCTGTAGGAAACCGCTCATCCCAGTTAGGGTTTAGATTAAGGAGCAAATCCCGTCTTTAAAAAAAGCAGGTGGGTGTGCTCCAGCCACTCCCCCCGACAGAAATACTACAAAAATATCACTTCAGTAATACTATAATACAAAATTACTACTGAAGAAATATGACTACAGAAATATTACAAAAATACCGCTACGGAAATATTACAAATGTACTATGAAAATAAAACTAAAGTAATGCTACAAAAATACTCCAGATATACTGCAAAAATGTACTACAAAAATCAAACTACAGTGACAAAAATACCGCATAAATACTGAAGATGTATAAGAAAAAAAACTCCACAATGAAATTACAGAAAAATACTACAAAATACTATTACAGAAATACAAAAAAAGTACTACGAAAAAACAAACAAAAGTAATATTACAAAAAGAATAGATATACAAAAATAATCTACTGTGGATTTACCACAAATATACGACAAACATACGACATAAATACTGAAGATATAAAAAAGCCCAGAATGGAAATACTACAAGAAATACTATTTCGTAAAATGCTACCAAAGGACCACGAAAATAAAACGACAGTAATACTACAAATGACATTTGCAATCAGAATACTCGCATCGGACTAAGAAGTAAAAGAGAAATATGAGCTGCACTTCTAAATATGTCCACTGGATGTCAAGAAAGCCAGGCGCCACTCGCAAAGACAGTCTTTTTCTCTTTGGGTCTCTTTTCCTCTCTCTAACTTTGTGTCTCTCTTTTTTCTTTTCTACATTCTCTTGCCAGTTCTCTTTTTATGTATTTCTACCATATGTGCTCTTTTTTTGCTCTCTTTTTCTTGTTCTCTCTTTTTCACTCTCTTTTCCTCTTTCACTCTCAATTTCTTTCTCCTTCTCTCTCACTCTCGTGTTCTATCTCTCTTTTTTCACTTATTGTCCTTCTTTTTTTCTCCCTCTTTCTCTTTGTATCGCTCTTTCTTTTTCTCAATGTCTCTCCATTTCACTTGTCCTTCCTTTCTCTCTGTTTTTGCTCTCTTTGTCTCTGTCTATTTTCACTCTCTCTTCCTCTCTCAATCGCTCTCACTCTCTCATTCTATCTCTCTTTTCTTCTTTTTTACCTCTTTCTTTCTCTCTCTCTCTTTATCTTCACCTCTCTCATACATTCTCTCTATGTCTCTCCCTGTCTCTATTCCTTTCTCTCTGTCTCTCTCTTCTCTCTTTCTTTCATCTTTTCTATCCCTCTCTTTTTCTCTCTTTCCTCTCTTTTCTCTCTTTTTTCTCTTTTCTTTTTCTCTCTCTCTCTATCTCCTTTTTCCCTTTTTCTCCCTCCCCCTTTCCCTTTGCTTCTCTTTCTTCCTCACTGTCTTTCTTTCTCTGTTCGGACAAAGACACCCGTGGTTTCATCGCGCACGTTTGCATTTCGGGAATATAACCGACAGCCCGACGGTGCAGAAAGAAAGGGAGTCGCTCGCCCGTTTCCATTCTTTTCTACGGCGCCCGGACGCCGCTCTCCATTCCTCGCGATTCCTTGCTCCGGGCCTAATTCTCTGGCTTGCTATTTCTTTCTCTCTCCTCCCCTGCCTAGGAAAACGCCCCCCCTAGACCCCCTCTGCCTAAATCCTATCTCCCTTTGGAATCTTCCTCCGACTTTGCCCCGTCTGTCCCTCCCTTGCCCTCGGACAGCGCCATCTGGCTACGCGGAGGCCGGCACCATTACCTTGCTCTTGAAGATGAAAAGGTATTTCCAGGCTTCTGCTTTTGCCCTTAGCGGTGTCCGAATTCTATCCCCTTTGTTTTGGGATTGGGATATTTCACATCCGTCCTGCAATTTCCACGCGATTTTCCAAAAGGAAAGTGCATTTTCGAGCACACTTACCTAAAGATGACCGACTGAGAGTACACGACTGTAACAAAATAACAACCGTGAATATACACATAAAAACAGAATTCCAGTTCAAAAAATCGACTTCATCGTACAAAAAGAAATTGGAGCGCTTCTCCTTTCATAGTTAGAAAGCGATATGCATAACGGTTAGCTAGCTGCACGCTAGCACCGTGTTACCGCGATTTCAGCAAGGTCTCTGCGATTTTTAACATATAAAAGTCTCGAAAGTCGCATGTTCCCACATGTTGTAGCTCCAAGTCGTGTGTTTCACGGGTAATGGATCTGGCTACGAGGGGAAAGCTTGTGAGGGTTGCAACGTATCTAACCCATAGCAGTAGGCCAGACCTGCAGCCTTCTCTCAATTCCCGGACGCCATAAATGGTAAAATGGTAAATCAATCAAGTCAATGAAGACCTCCCAAAGGTCTATACAATGTCCTCCACACTTACCCATTCACACACACACTCACACACCAATAGCGGCCATGCAGCCATGCAAGGTGCCGACCTGCTTATCGGGGGCATTAGGGATTCATTGTCTTGCCCAAGGACACTTCGACATATAACAGGGGGGCCGGTAATCAAACCTGCGATCTCTTGATCCCAAGACGAGCGCTCTACCTCCTGAGCTAATGTTTGCTATCAGCTACATGCTGAAAAATTATGATAATGATAATAAAATCATAAAAAGTGATGCTAACCGCTAAATGCTAACTGCTTCATGCTAAAAAGAATGCTAATGCTAACAGCTACATGGTAACCAATATGCTAACGGCTCCATGCTAATGAGTTGTGCTAATGGTTATATGCTAAAAAGTGATGTAACGGCTAAATGCTAACTGCTTCATGCAAAAAAAAATGCTAATGTTAACATGCTAATGGCTACTTGTTTACAAATTATGCTAACAGTAACAATCCACGGAGCACCCGCTGGTAATTACCATTTCTTGGCGGTGTTCTGACTTTCCTCAGAATCCGATTTGATCCAAATTTTCAAAGTGACTGGCCGTTAAGGCTACAAGCTACGCCGTCGCTGTTGGTTTTGGTGTCCGACACGCCTGTGTTCAACTGATAGCTAACACCAGCTTATCGCAGTCGGTCACGCCCGCCTGACGCACGCTTACCTCTCATTGGCCGGCACGGTTTTAACCAAATGGGCGAGGATTCCGGTTGGCCAAACTCTAAAAAACCGCAGCGTCTCGCGATGACACAATTGCAAGACGTCACACGGGGACGTCCTTTAGGTTTTGGCTTCATCGTGCAGTCCTTCTCGCTCCTACGGTCCACCCGAACGGCTTTAACGCCATTGGCTTTTCATGCTTTCACCGCTTCCTTGATTTGCACGATTCTGCGTTCTGATTGGCCAAACAAGTCTCTCCGATTCTTGCATCATGCATTGTTTAATATGTACTCGTACGTTAAAAAGGGTTTATTATTTGGATAATGGATTACGATAGGGCTTTTTTTTTTTTCCTTTTTTTTTCTTTTATTCTGTTTTAAACTGCTTTTTGGAATATTAAGTGGAATGTCCTTAGTTATTTTGTTGTTTTTTTTAAATCTTTTTAAACAGTTTTTTTCACTTTTGGTAAAATTCTGGCTTGTGTATTGAAAATGTTTTTTATGAACATATTTTCGGCTATGTATTTTGCTGGATAGATATATAGATAGATAGTTTATTCATCCCAGTAGGGAAATTCACACTTCCAGCAGTATCCGTGTTGAAAAATAAAATAATAAAATAAAAATCTAGAATACAAAAATACCCAATGTACAATTTAGTATTTAAATAGTGCTACATAAAATACACACTGTCATAAAAAAGGGTAATATGCAAATGTGGGGGTGGGGTTTAATGTGGACCTTTACTCCCCCGGGTGGAGTTAAAGAGCCTCGTGGCATGAGGAAGAAATGATCTCCTCAGTCTCTCCGTGGAACAAGACCGTGACAGCAGTCTGTCGCTGAAGCTGCTCTTCTGTTTGGAGATGATGCTGTGTAGTGAATGTCATGAATGGTCCATGTTGTTTTTAGCGTTTACAAACACCAAAATCATTTGTCGTTTATGCGGTATAGTGGAGAAAATGCCATGAAGGTTTCACACTGTGTAGTGAAAACATCCTACGGACTAGGTGGTTTAAGAGAAAGAGAGAAAGAAGGGAAGAGAAGATAAACAAAGAAAGAGAACAAGGGAGACAGAGAGAGGGAGAGGGACGGAGAAGGCAAGAGAGGCCGAAAAAAAGGAGAAAGAGTGTGAAAAAAGAGCGAGAGGGAGGGGAAAGGAACAGGGAAGAGAAGGAGAACAAAATGAGAGAACAAAAAAGAAAGCGTAAGAGAGAAAAAACAAGATAGAGAACAAGAGAGTGAAAGAGAGAGAAAAACAGAAAGGGAGAGAGAGAGACGAAAAAAGGAGAAAGAGTGTGAGAAAGAGAAAGGGAGGGGAAGAAAACAGTCAAGCGAAAGGAATGAGAAAACAAGAAAGAAAGAGTCAGAGAGAAAGAACAAGATAGAGAACAAGAGAGTGAAAAAGAGAGAAAAATAGAGAAACGGAGAGAGAGAGAGCGAGAGAATGCCATGAAGGTTTCACACTGTGTAGTGAAAACATCCTACGGACTAGGTGGTTTAAGAGAAAGAGAGAAAGAAGGGAAGAGAAGATAAACAAAGAAAGAGAACAAGGGAGACAGAGAGAGGGAGAGGGACGGAGAAGGCAAGAGAGGCCGAAAAAAAGGAGAAAGAGTGTGAAAAAAGAGCGAGAGGGAGGGGAAAGGAACAGGGAAGAGAAGGAGAACAAAATGAGAGAACAAAAAAGAAAGTGTAAGAGAGAAAAAACAAGTTAGAGAACAAGAGAGTGAAAGAGAGAGAAAAATAGAGAAACGGAGAGAGAGAGAGCGAGAGAAGGTAGGAGAGACATAAAAAAGGAGAAAGAGTGTAAAAAGAGAGAGAGGGAGGGGAAGAGAACAGGGAATAGAAAGAAAGCCGAATGAGAGAACAAGAAAAAAGGAGAAAGAGTGTGAGAAAGAGAAAGAGGGAGGGGAAGAAAACAGTCAAGCGAAAGGAATGAGAGAACAAGAAAGAAAGAGTCAGAGAGAAAGAACAAGATAGAGAACAAGAGAGTGAAAAAGAGAGAAAAATAGAGAAACGGAGAGAGAGAGAGCGAGAGAAGGTAGGAGAGACATAAAAAAGGAGAAAGAGTGTAAAAAGAGAGAGAGGGAGGGGAAGAGAACAGGGAATAGAAAGAAAGCCGAATGAGAGAACAAGAAAGAAAGTAAGAGAGAAAGAACAAGATGATTGTCAGGGAATTGTTTCTTCTTGAAGCTAGCAACAGGCTGTCTATTTCTATGATCGCCTCATGAGAATCTTCTCCCCCAGATGAAGACTGTCAATCACCACGACACCGGTGAACCTCAAGACCTGGAAAGGCAATCCAACACCAACAAAGGTACGGCCACATCTTCACCTTCCGAAGGCTTAGTGGGCCTCAGCTCCCGCGAGGGGTACCGGAGACCCTAGCGGCGCCCCCCTGACATGTTTTGAAACATGAAAGACATTTTTGATCACGCCCGACACGCTCCCAGATGACGCTAATCTCTTTTCCCACGGATCTCCTTCTGCTCGCAGTTGGCGTCGTCCCTCCCAGAACCAAGTCACCTGCCGACGAGTCCCCGGTTTGGTCCGCTGGAGCTTCAAGGACTCACGGGAGAACTGCTAATGGGATTTCTCGGGTAGGTCAAGCTAAGCTAACCCCGAGTCGGGGGTCGGGGGTCGGCAAAATACTCCAAAGTCCTCAGGAGCGTCGTTTTGGGAAGTTTCTCACTAAAACCATCTGATACATGTACCTTCAGTAAAACTAGATGTTGTATTTTGACAGCAAATGCAGGGAAGCAGGACAAGAGGCTCCTAAGAAATGACAGTATTCAACAACAAAATCGTGAGCAAAGTTACCGACAAGTAGTCAAAAATGTTTTTTCCTAAACCATCAAAACCAGAAAACGGCAACTAAAAACCCAAACCTGACATCCAAAAAACAATTAAACAATTGCAGAGGTGGTAGCAGACAATCACTCCCCGCCAGAAGAGGCACAGAATATGCAGAGGGACCTTCTCACTGCAGGAACTGGAACGGAAGCGATCAAGGGACCTTTTTCCTATCGCCGATACCAGGAGCTTCTCCTCACTGCGTGGACCTGGACATTCTCTTCAGAGGGGCCAGACCCAGCACAGGGTCCTTCTCCTCACCGTCAAGACAGGGAACGGGTTCAGTAGACAGTCTTTTGCGATTAGAACTGGTGACGGGGCAGTCAAGGGTCCTTGTTCTTCCACACCAGAACAGAGAACAGAAGCGGTTGAGGGACCTTTTCATTGTTGCCAGATCAGGGACCTTCTCCTCACTGCCGGGAAAGGGTCCGATAGCAGCTGAGTGACCTTCTCTTTGAAGCCTGTACAGGGATTTTCTCCTTGTTGCCAGGATAGGGACCTGGACAGGGTCCAGTATTGGCCGAGGGACCTTCTCCTCACAATCAGGTCAAGTCAGGGACTGTGAAAGCTTACGGCTGGGTCCCCATGTGGTCGGATTATTGTCTTCCATTTCCATGTCAAGTTAGTTTTTTGTTATTTTTCTAAGGTCTGGATAGTCTTGAGATTGATTTTGGGCCACTTGTTAGCTACTTTCTTCACTATTTTGAATTTTTTAAATAGCATCTTTTTTCAATTGGCCCACCCTTTGGGCCTGTTTCTCTGCATTTGGGTCCACACTGAAAACGTAACAGAATGGCAAAATTTAACACTAGAGCCAATATAACGCATCGTTTGTGGCATTCAAGATCATGACAAGTACAGAACTCTAAATTGCTGTCTTTTCCAGGAACGTCCCAAGAGCGCCGTCTTTCCAGCCGAGCTCAGGTCCAAGATGAGCGTGGAGGAACAAAACGAGAGACTCAGACGAAACCAGAGCACTACTTCGCGGGACAAAAGGAGGAGCCTTAATCTTTCAGGCGGGCCTTTGCCGGCAGGCTATAAAGTGGTAAGTTTGGACTGTGAAAATAGGATCAGTTTGTGGTAGGCCTATGTCCGGTGAAGCAGGAACCCGGGCAGGCATGCTCCAAAAATCTGGTGTTTAAGAACAAAACTACTGCTCGCCAAAACCAAAGACCAAACTGACTGAAGGTCCTTTACTGCCAAAATCAGGGACTGAAGCACCACTGATGGTTCTCTCATTCCAAAACTGGGCACTGATCCAGCTGAGGGTCCTTTACTGAAGAAACCTTGGACAGAAGCGGCTTATGGTCCCTTGCTGCCAAAACAAGGGCAGGAAGCAGCTGAGGGTCTTTCTTCACTGAAACTAGGGATGGAAGCAGCTTGGGGTTGTTCACCGGGGAAACTGGGGACAGAAGTGGCTGAGGGTCTTTTGCTGCCAAATTTTGAGAAGGAAGCGGTCAGGGATTTTTGCCGTCAAAACCGAAGACTGAAACATGGCCCTTCGCTGTCAAAACAGGGGAAACGACTAGCTGAGAGTCCTTCATTCATAAAACCGAGGACAGAAGCAATCAGGGATCTTTTGTCACCGGAAACAGAAGCGACTGACATTCTTTTGCTTTTTAACCAGGACACAAGCGGCAGAGTGTGCTTTGCTGCATAGAGTGGCGATTGAAGTAACTAAAAGTATTTTGCTGTCAAAACCTGGTACAGATGCGACTGAGGGTTCAGCCAATAAAATTGAGGTCGGAAGTTGCCAGGGATCCTTCACTGACGAAACCTGGGTAAGGAGCAACTGAGGTCCTTTGCCACCGAAACTGGGGATGGAACCGGCTGGGAGTCCTCCATCTATGAAACCGTGGACAGAAGCAATCAAGAGTCTTTTGTCACCGGGAACCGAAGTGACTGACATTCTTTTGCCGCCTAAACCCGGACAGAAGCGACCGAGGTTTCTTTTCTGCATAGATTGGCGATTGAAGTAACTAAGTTTTTTGATGTCAAAACCTGGTACTGATGCGACTGAGGGTTCAGCCAATAAAACTGAGGTTGGAAGCTGCCGAGGATCCTTTACTGACGAAACCTGGGTCAGGAGTAACTGAGGTCCTTTGCTACCGAAACTGGGGATGAAACCGGCTGGGAGACCTTCATCTAAGAAACCGAGGACAGATTAAGACTCTTTGGTCACCAATACCTTGAACAGAAGCAACTGAGGTCCTTCGCCACCAAAACTGGGGCAGAAGCGTAGGAGGGTCCTTCACCGACAAAATGTTCTTGGAACTCTTTTTATTTGGACAATGCTATAGTCCAAAACATCAAGTTGGGCACGGCTTTCTGGTCAAATGTATAGAACACAGATCTTTTCCTGCAAACGTGACCGTTTTTCGCTCTCCAATCCGACGCCGACACTAAGGTGAAAATTGTCGATACCGTGCGCAGATCCGCCGTCGGGTAACAGCCCACGAAATCGATATCCACGATTTGGAGGCGGCCGTCCGAGGAGAAGGTCTGGAATCGCCCCGGGAAGAAATCGCTCGCTTGAGAAGATCCCAGGCGGAACCGGACCGATACCAACTCGACATTAGCAAAGAGGTATCTCTGCTGATTCCTACAAATTCTGCCCAATACACGCTTTCAATGACCATTGATTTCTTTGGAATGAATAAATGCAATAAAACGATACATCAAAAAAATTAGAAAATGTCGATAAATATAACGGATGAATGGTTAGTTAGTTGCTTGGATCCCCGTTTCCCGTGATGTGTCTTGGCCAAATACAGCCTGGTGGTGCCCATCCCCCTCCAGGCCAACATATGTTTCTACCTGCTCTCGAACCGAAATTTAAAAGATGAATAAAATGAAAAAAATAAATGTAATAAATACATTTTAAAATAATAATAAAAAACTAAATTTATTCAATATATTAAAAAAAACACAAATTTATAAGATGTGACAGATTAATTTGGGATATTAATCTTTGGCTGATATGAGAGTCAAGGAAGATGCAGGTTTGATATCAACAGGAGGCCTCCAGTAACCGCGGGGAGAAAAACGGACCCACTCCATTGAATGACTCCCTTTCTCTCACCGTGGCCCAGTGACCTGAATGTTTTTATTTGGAAGAGGTCAAGCAGTTGTAAAAACATACCAAGATGACTTTCCTGTATCCTTCAAAATAAAGACTGAAAGTGTGCATATATTTTAAACAGAAACATATAAAAGAGTAGAAAAATAGAGAATAAGTAATAAAAATAGTATGAACTCAAGTACATTCCATCAGAGCCATTTGTGACGTGAATAATAGAGATAATAGAGAAAATTACAAATAACTAGATTTAATATACCTTACAGATGAATAAAATGAAAAAAACAGATGTAATAAATACATTTGAAATTAATTATAAAATAAAAAACTAAATTTATTCAATATTAAAATCAATATATTTAAAAAAAAAATCTAATGCTAATGAGCAGATGTTTTCATCTTCAGCTCCTGGCTCCGGACAAGGTTCTCATCCCCGAGCGCTACCTGGACACGGAAGACCCCGCGCCTCTCAGTCCAGCAGAAGAAAAGGAAAAGCAGAAAAAACTGGAGAGGATCAAGACCCTCATTGCCAAATCCAGGTAGCCGGCTTCTTTCATTAGCAACTAGCTGATTAGCTTAGACCGAATACTCATTGCATGGGTCTGCTTTTCGCTTCCTAGTCTGCAAAACGTGGTCCCGGACCTGGACGGCTCCGCCGAGGACGGAGCCTCGGCTGGACCGTCGGCCGGCCCCTCGGCTGCTTCCCGCCAGCACTTGCATGAGCAGGAGAAACGTATCGAGATTTCCTGCGCGCTCGCCGCTGAAGCTTCCCGCCGAAGTCGTCTTCTCTCGGGTGAGGAACGGGCTCCGGATTCTCGGGTTTTTCCGTGCTCCCTCGGTCGCTCTCGTCTTATCGCTGCGCGAAGGTTTTGCTTCTCCCTTTAGCGTCGCTGCAAGTCATGCCGCCGGTATGCGGTGTATCGTGTAGCGCCAGTTCACAAAGGTTTTACAGAGGGATTGTGGGAAGGAACCATTCTATTTTCATTTTTTGTTTTTGTTTTTTTTAAAATAATTATTTTCTGTGTTTTGGAAATAATTCCGTTGTTTCTTAACAAACGTTTTTTTCTTTTTTTTCTTTTAAATAATTCTCTTTTTGAGCTTTTTTTCTGTCCTTTGGAATTAGTGGAGTTTTCGGGGTATGGGGTTGACATTTTTTTTCTTTTTCGCAAAACAAATCAATTATTTAAAGTATTATTTTCCTAAGCATTTGAACTTTTTTTTAAAATCGTTTTTCAAGAGAGTTTTCTGTTTCTTTTTTAAAAAACTCAACTTTTTGAGCTTTTTTTCTGTTCTTTGCAAATATTGGGGTTTATATGTGAAGGAGGGCTTGACATTTTTTTTCTAAAAAAAAAAAAAAACCTCTTATTTGAACAATCATGTTTCACCTAGTTATCTGTTTCTTTTCAGTTTTTGAAGAAAAAAAATAATATTTTTGAGTTTTTTGCAATCATGTTTTTTTTTAGGTGATCTTTTTTTTGTTTCCATTGTTATCATGTTTTTCCTAAACCTCTTAGCATCACTGCAAGCCCCATGGTAATGAATACAATATTGTATCACATTCATTTGCAAAGTTCGAATTGATTGAAGAGAAAGGTATTGTGGGAAGTAGTGCAGCCAATAGCATATTGGCATTTTCATCTCATATGACGTGGACCGATCGCAGACAGTCGATTGGAAAAATATCGGTTGTTGTTTTGGTACAGTGGGAAAAAATGGCATAAGGAGAGGCGGAAAAAGCGTCTTATTCCACACTGTATAGTGAAAATGTCATAAGGCGGGGACACCACATCCAGGGGCTCTACTGCATTAGTTCTTTTTTGCATGTCAGGAAATAAATGGCAGTCGTTTTGTTTTTCCTGCTTCTTGGTTTGATTTGCTGACAATCCCTTCCTTTTGCTGCAGCCCAATGTGCCCCCGACCCCCCCACTCTCCCCACCAGCCTGCACCTTCCCCCCTCCTCTGCCGACTCCCCCACCTCCTCAATCTGAACTCCCAGCCAGGAAAGGTAAGCGACTTCCCGACACACCTCGATTTTATAGCTGTCGACTTCAGACCATTGCTCCCCTTTGTAATGATCGTAATGCTTCTTATTAAGCTATAATAAACCTATAGGGGTGCTCAAAAAGTGGGATGACGGTTAAAAACTAAACAAGGAACAACAAAAGGGCACAAAATTAGTGCAGTGGTCTTCGTCACCAGTGAGCAGTGTCCACCCGTGGACAATCTCTGCCCACCCGGAAAGAAGTGGATGTAGTACTGACGGCAGTCTGGGCAGCGTATATCCTATCCCATTCGTACACTATTGCGTATGTTAGCGGACACTACAGTGGACTCTCCTGCCCCCTACAGCACATAGTTTGAGCGTGTCAGTCCCAATGGAGGGAGCAGCCTCTCCCGGTATATCTCTTTCTCGTCCTGATGGGAAATTCGTCTATTTTTAGAGAAGCGGCTCTTTCACTTGGGTTCTTGAGTTCTTCACATTGTTTTTGTTGCTTTAATCTATATTTTAACGATTATTAGGTAACATTATGCACAAAATGACTTAAAAAGATAGATAGATAGATATAGATGGATGGATACTTTATTTATCCCGTAGGGAAATTCACACTTCCAGCAGTATCTTTGTGTTGAAAAATAAAATAATAAAATAAAAGATATAGAATACAAAAATACCCAATATAACGTGTTGATATAGAGTATTTCAATAGTTCTACTGAAAGAGAAATGCGGGGGTGAGGTTTAATGTGGGCTTTTACTCCCCCGGGTGGAGTTAAAGAGCCTCATGGCATGAGGAAAAATGATCTCCTCAGTCTGTCTGGAAAAAGGGGGGGGGGAATATGTCAAAATAGAAACAAGAAAATAATGAAAAAAGAAACAAACAAAGAAACAGTTAACTAAAAGAGGAAAAACATAATTAAGGAATAAAAATAAGTAAAAAGCTCAGATAAAAAAAAACAGGAAATAAATAAGAAGAGGGGAAAAGTAAGAAAAACAAAGTAAAAAGCTAGAAAAAAAATGAAAGAAACAATTAATGGAAAAACTCAAATGAAAAAAGGAAAACGGAGAACAAAAGCAGAAAAAAGAACAAAAAAGAAGGGAAAAAGGAAATAATAAGCAAGAAAAAAGCAGAAAAGAAAGCAAAGACCAAAAAATCCCAGAAAAAAGACAGGTTTTTGTTGGTCCATTTGATCACTACATTACCAATGATAATGAAATATGCATACAATTTTTCAATCTATTATTCTACTTAAAAAACATGAATTATTTCACTCTCCAGTGAATGTATTTACATTTGAAACGTTTTGATATTAAGCAACTTTAAAGTCAAGCAAGTGGAAAAACTAAATGTCCGTTTCATATAGTGACTGTTCAGTACAATCATTTGCAAAACAGAAAAATAAATGAAACTTTTATTTTGAAAACTAATGATGAAAGATATCCATAAAAAACACCCAAAACATACATAAAAATGTTTACAGATTAGAAAAAAAAAGGACCAAAATACCAAACGCTGACTGGGGTCCCGTTTCAAAGGCAAAAAGCCAACCCCTTCTCATGTCTTCTCTTTGTCCTTTTTCGGACGGTGATAGCTCGAGCCCTGTCCGCCATCAAGTTCCAGGGAGCATCTTTTTGAGGACTCGCTCTCCAAGGGGACCCCGAAGAAAAACCGGCCGAAGGGAACTCTTTCGGACCCGAGCGGAGCACTTCAAGGGAGAGGACACCGGAACCTGTGTTCCTGACTTCCCAGCCGGGACAGCCGGGACACCGCGCGTTCCTCCGATCGTGGGACGTCTCAGAGTCGCTCAGGACAAAGTAGGACGAGTTGGAATCCTTCCACCGTTTACACTAAGGAACCGGACGTGTTCAGGATTTATTTTCGGGGGTTGTTTCGTTTCACCTCGACAGCCGTCATCGCCAAGTCCCTCAAACCGGACTCAAAGCCTTTGTCTCTTCACGATTTCTGTTTACATTTGGTCGCTTCGTCGCGATTCATCTCTCCATCTTTTGTTTTTCTCGGGCTGGTCGTTTAACCTCAACCACGATTACAGGAAAGTCCAAAACTGACCAGACTAAAAGTCTTTAAGGGTTTACTGACTAAACTAAAAAAATGTGGGTGGTCATTTAAAATGAATCCATATTCTGAAAATTCACGTTTTTGTTTGATCCTTTAACCTCGACAGCCGACAAAGGACAGTCCTAGACTGACGGGACTGGAAGTTTTTAATGGGTGATGAAAAATTGATTAATCTGCTCATGGTTTTTGGTTGGGCATTTAACTTTAACATCTGCCATAGTAAGTCCAACAAATTGGACCCCGGGCTTGAAGTGGCCATCATTTTGTTATGGGTTTGTTGTTTAACCTCTGTCATATGAAAGTCCAACAGACAGGACCTAAATGTTTTAACCTCAATAACCGTCATGGTAAAGTCAAACAAACAGAACTCAAAGCCTTTGAATTGTATGATAAATGAGTCTATCACCTCATGATTTATTTTTTGGGGTTGGTCGTTTAACCTCTGTCATAGGAAAGTCCAACAGATTGGACCTAAATGTTTTAAGTGGTCATGTAAAACTAATTCATTGTATGTCCACGTGATTTTTTTTATTTTTTTTTGTGGTTGGTCTTTTAACCTCAACAACCGTCTTGATAAAGTCTAACAAACGGGACTCAAAGCCTTTAAATTGTATGAGAAATTAGTCTATCACATCATGATTTTTTTTTGGATCAGTCGTTTAACCTCTGCCATTGGAAAGAAAGTCCAACAGATTGGACCTAAATGTTTTAAGTGGTCATGTAAAACGAATTCATTGTATGTCCACGTGATTTTTTTTTTATGGTTGGTCGTTTAACCTCAACAACCGTCTTGGTGAAGTCTAACAAACAGGACTCAAAACCTTTAAATTGTATGATAAATGAGTCTATCACCTCACGATTTATATTTTTGGGGTTGGTCGTTTAACCTCTACCATAGGAAAGAAAGTCGAACAAATTGGGACCCCGGGCTTTAAGTAGTCATCCTTTTCTTATGGGTTGGTCGTTTAACCTCTGTCGTAGGAAAGTCCAACAGACCGGACCTAAATGTTTTAAGTGGTCATGTAAAACGAATTCACTGTATGTCCATGTGATTTTATCTGTTTTTATTTTATTTTTCGTGGTTGGTCGTTTAACTTCAACAGCCATCATGGTAAAGGCTAACAAACAGGACTCAAAGCCTTTGAATTGGATGAGAAATGAGTCTATCTCCTCATGATTTATTTTTTGGGTGGGTCGTTTAACCTCTGCTATAGGAAAGTCTCAAATCCTTCAAGTGGACACAAAAAACAAATGTATCTCTACAACTGGACTTTAAGCCTCACAATTTCTGCTTTTCGTTGGTCATTTCACCTCCTCAGTCGTCTTATTAACGTCCAACTGACGGACTGGACTTAAAGCATTTAAGCGCGTCTCCTGAATTCCTTGATGTGGGCCGTTTTAAACAAATACAACTATTTTTATTGCATAATACAGTTTCCAGGGACCCGAAGATGTTTCGAAAACCTTTCCAGTGACTTCTTTGGGGTAGCGTTTTCTGGTCTTCAAGTAAAGGTCTGTGGTTCTAGGGTCCCTCCAAAAAAGTGTCATGAACCAGGACCAGAAGCAGAACACACTCGCGTAACATTACTCACAGTTTATTGGGGAGAAGAGAAAGGAGCACACACTTGATTCGGAGATCGTTGGTCACGGGGAGTAGATTGCTCGGAACGCGGAAGTGGTCAAAATCAAACAGATCGGGACGAGAACAAAACAGGAGCAAAAACACAGGCAGAAACAGAGATTCTCAGGGCTAGACGTATGAGTTTTGCAAACGCTCCGACAAAAGGCGACTCACAGGACAGCGTTTAAGTAGTCACAGAGAGCAATCTGTCAACGAGTTTCAGCTGGTGTACATGGGCGGGGCCAATTGGGCGCAATTGGAACTGTAACAAAAAGTTTATGGCTATGAGATAATTGACATAAGACCACAAAGGTCTCCGAACGTAAGCAACGGTCCATTATCAATATCGAAATTTCCGGTGAAAAACCAAATGGTAGAGTGAGCGGGCCCAAGGACCGAACCGAGCGATCCCAAAAACCTTCAACCGGCCACACGTAGCTGACAGAAAACCAAACCACAATGAGACCGAAAGAACAAACAGAGGCCGTCCCGAGAACTTGCAAACGAACCCCACGACCGACCTTTGTCTTCAG
The DNA here is from genome assembly GCF_059441175.1 of Urocampus carinirostris. Lineage (NCBI taxonomy): Eukaryota > Metazoa > Chordata > Actinopteri > Syngnathiformes > Syngnathidae > Urocampus > Urocampus carinirostris. Next base: position 7,591,871 of record NC_142354.1, on the reverse strand, counting down.
TGTATCCCAATGTTTTTTACCAAAACTTCTTGTACGTAAAAATCCAGCAATTGTCTACAAATGTAGAAAGGGACTCCTTGAAAATAGAAGTGACCTTAGAAGAGGAACTCAAACTGTCTTTGTGCGTTAGCTAGGACAAAATAAATACCGCCACAAAAAGCCACAGAACACAAAAAAATTACAGTTAAACATGCTGTGCCATACATCGGAAGTTTCTTTATCGCCATGGTTTCTTCACGTACTGAACCAGCAATTAAACGGGAATCAGGACAGGAGAAAGTCAGGGTTGAAAATGCTTGCTTAGCGTGAGCTGAGGTTGGCAGACGGACTGACAACGGGTGACAGGAAAACGGGGGTTTAAAAAGAGATAAGCATCAGTAATCATGACACAGTTGGTGGACAGGAACCCAAAACCCAAACAAAAACACCCAGAACAGTGGCGGTACTTCTATGTTTCGATGCATGGAACGACAGGACGTCCTTTTGACACGCTTTGGCTCTTTTGAACCGATCAGAGATGAATATTTTTCAATCAAGGGAATCGAACGCGTCGCTTACGTACGTGTACGCAAAAAAAGAGAGTCGCTCGACCGAAAAACGTCGCTTCGCATCAAGAAATAATCTATTGTTATGAATTCTTTTTTTTTTAAATAGCCGCTTCGTATTGCAGTATACATTGAGGGTAAAAAAGAGAGTGAACTATGCAAAAAAAACGGGCTTGCTTTCCGAAAACTTTGCAATAAGGTCTGGAAATGGGTTTTTTAATGCATCGCGGTATTTTGTATGATGAATATGTCTCGTTTGGGGAATAATATTCTATTTACTCATCATTTTCACTGCCGCTGCCGACTGAGGTGAAACCTACTTAGCATCTTCGAGCTAACTGGTTAGCATAACCACCGTGATGCTCCTACTGTCAGTCTTGCTGTATGTCCAAATAAAAAGGCAAATGAAATTCCTTTGCTGTTTTGGTGTCATCGATTATGCCAAGAATAAAGACGGGGGACATTAGATTGATACAATAACTGTTTTTTTGTTTCTGGTAACTGATCGAATCCTGCTCCTGGAGACCGAGACTGCCAATGTTTCACATTAACAATTGATGGATCAATACTTGCTATGTTTTCCCACCATAACAAAACAGTTTGGGTCTGTAAAAAAGGGTGAAAGAGAGGAATGAAAAAGATGAAAAAAGGAAAAAAGGAGGAAAAATTGGATGATAAAGGGAAAAAGAAAGAGTAAAGAAACAGGACCAAAAATAAAAAAAAGAGGAAAGGAAAGGAAAATGAGATAGAAAAAAAGGTAATTAAAAAAAAGGAAAAAAAGTGACAAAGAGGAGAAAGCGTGAAGAACCAGGAAAAAACACTAAAAAGGATCAAACAGCAATAAAAAAGGGAAAAAATGAAAGAAGGAGCAAAAAGAAAAATAATCAAACATGAGAAAACAACGGCGAAAAGGGAGAAGAAAAAATTTGAAAAGTGGGATTTTAAAAAAGGGGTACAAATGGTAAATAGCAAAAAGGGAGAGAAAGGGGAAAGAGGGGAAAAGGATGAAAATGGGATAACAAAAGGGGTAAAAAAAAAAGAATAAAGAAACAGGGGGGAAGAGGAAATAAAGGACAATGAGAGGAACGCAAGAAAAAGAAAGGCCCTACTGAGGATGAGCGGTGCAGATAATGGATGCATGAATAGATAGAAATGATAAAAGAGGAACGAAAAGCTAAAAAAAGGAACAAAGGGAAAAAGAAAATGAGAAGGTCAAACGGAAAAGGAGCAGAAGGGGAAAAAAATAACAAAAAGGGGGAAAACATGAAAAAGTGGGTGAAAGGTGAAAATAGATAATAAAGGGTAAAAGGGAAATAGAAAGGTGAAGAAACGGGGAAAAAAGAGAAAGGAAAGGGAAATTGGAAAAGAAGAAAAAGTGAAAACAGAGTGAAGAAACAGGACACAGTAAGAACGTAAATGATATAAGGAAACTTGGGGGTAAAATGAACAAAAGGGAGAAAAAATGGAAAAAAAACAAAAAAGTGTGGAAAAAATTGGAAAGAGGGAAAAACATGAAAAAGAGAAAAACGACTCAAGAAAGGGGAAACATGAAGAAAAAAATAAAAGGGAAAAAAACTATGCATGGTCAAAACAAATTGCAGAATTATCCTAACGAGATTCTTGGCCCATTAGGGTCTCTGATACAGTGCACATAAAACAAATGTATGATTTGGTAAAGGAGTACAAAAAACTTAAAAAAAAACTACAAACATATATGTACACTAGACTTTGTGTATGTTTACTCCAGAAAAGTAACACAAGGTGGCGCAATTAAAACGCTAAATAATTGAATGCAGCCGATGGAAGCGGCTCCCCTCATCATTTATGCTGACTTTGTGGGAAAAAAATTAAAAAGCTCCTTTATCATCAGTAATGCTTCATTTTCAAATACAGTGCAGTATCCAGATGACGAGGATCACAATTGAACATTAAATACTTAAATACTTTGTGAAAATAACAGAAGTCGTGCTTTTATATACACAATATCAAACAGCAACAAAAACTGATCAGTTCCAAAGACGCAGCTCCTTCCGGACGTGCAGGGTGTCTCCGCCGCCAGATTCAAGGCCACACGAGTGAAACTGGAAGACCAGAACGGAGAAAAAATACAAACGGTTAACATCCTAGGATACGACCTTGCTACAGATACATTGCCCTGGTTGTTGTCAACCGCAAACTCTGCCGAACCAAGCAAGACACTCAAAAGGTTCACAAGTGAGCAGACTCCCCTTGAGTCTAATAAAGATTTGAAGCCCCAAAGTGTTCATTTGGAATCAAAAGATTCATGATTTGTGTGCATGTTTTGAGTCAAATTTTGCCTACTCATCAATCAGTAGATTAGAAAACGTTATTTTGAAAGGCATCAACAGGAAACCTTGAACAGTCACGGGACACATTAGAAAACTTTATTTTGAAAGGCATCAACTGGAAACCTCGACCGATCACGGGACACAATAGAAAACTTTATTTTGGAAGGCATCAACTGGAAACCTCGACCAGTCACGGGACACATTAGAAAACTTTATTATGGAAGGCATCAACAGGAAACCTCGACCGGTCACGGGACACATTAGAAAACTTTATTATGGAAGGCATCAACAGGAAACCTCGACCGGTCACGGGACACATTAGAAAACTTTATTTTGAAAGGCATCAACAGGAAACCTCGACCGGTCACGGGACACATTAGAAAACTTTATTATGGAAGGCATCAACAGGAAACCTTGACCGGTCACAGGACACATTAGAAAACTTTATTTTGAAAGGCATCAACAGGAAACCTCGACCGGTCACGGGACACTCCTCATCGGCATTTGAAAGGGGCAGGCGGGAACGTGTCTACTTTAAGGACAGTGGCCCAGAGTAGGGGGCTGCCTAACATTTGCCCCCTTGTACCGTGGGGACAAAGAAGGCTGAAGCCCAGGGCCAGGACGAGAAGGCCTGGCACACTCCAACTGAAAGGCCCGGAAGGTCCTCGGATCATTCTCTCCTTCTCGATTGGCCAAAAAGCTGCAAGGGGTCTGCCTTTTTTCCGTGTGAGACCCTCCCCCCACTCATGCTTCGTCTAAGAAAAGGTAACCAGACACAAAGATAACACAACAAACCGTTCTTGGTGATGGGTATAAATATCTTTTTTTTTCTTTGGTTTGATAAAAAAGGCCAATCTGTCATGATTACTGATTCAGGGCACCTGCGACTACCCCGTTGGCGCCAACAGCTACGGGATCTGATTGGCTGTTGGACTCTTTTTAAACTCCCGGCTTTTGTACTCTCCGACACTAGCCTGCCCTGTTTTCCTGCCTGATACCTGTTGCCGACCTCTTTTCTGGACCCGTTTCTGTTTTGCTGCCATCTGCTACCCGTGACCGACGATCATCGGATCCTGGAAGCAAGCACTGCTCTCTGTCTTAATAAAAACTGGTTTGTGACATAATCTAAAGCTAAAATGTTTTGGGGTATTGCTTCCTTCATGACTATGAGCGCCAAAGAGGCTATTTTGGACATGAGGCCCACCTAATGGGTGATCCGCTCACCAGCAAATCCAATTTTAAACCCAAATAAACGTAATTTAAAGACATTCTCCCTCCAACTTCATAAACTAGCTTACAAGTTTGCGGTGGACCAAAGCTAATCCCCTAGTGGACGGCCAGTGACTATTTCTCCATGCCCCGAATAATTCCGTCAGAAAGGCAATATCGGTCACAATGGATAGACAAACCTCTATACTACGAGTCGCAGAATGCTTTGCGGCATCGAATTATCCCCGAAAGAGGTTTACATGAGCAGAAAAGAGCTAATGAAATAAAAATGCTAACTGGATGAAGAAATGAAAATGACCCAACCACGAATGATGTTCAAAATGTCCTGTTAAAGTTTTCGGATCATTGGGCACAGGTATTCTATAATGGGAGACACCTGTACCCAGTTCAAACCCCGGTTGGGGCCCTCCGGTGTTATGAGGTGCATCAGACCCTACTATCAGGGGTCGATCATGTCATGATTACTGATGCAGGGCACCTGACTCAGGTGCCCCGCTGATTGGCTGCTTCCTCTTTTTTGAAACCCCTCTTTCCCGTCAAAAATTGTTGGATCGTCTGTGAACCTACGCTACACGCTAGGCAAACTTCTGTGACTCCTGACTCTCTCCTGCCCCGTTTCCTGCCCGATACCTGTTGCCGACCTTTTTTTGGACCCGTATCTGCTTTTGCTCCTCCGTCCCGCCCATCGACCTGTTTTTCCTTGCTATCGACTTTGCCTTCGCTCGACACGGAAGTCCCATTTTCGCGTTCAGAGTGACCTGTTACCCGTGACCGACGATCACCGGATTGTGGGTGCAAATCCTTTCCTCCTACTAAGTAAAGCTGAGTAAACAAACGCAATTGTGTCCCGTCTCCGTTCCTGTTTCGTGACAGATCAGGCAGGCTCAGAGCAGGCGTGTCCAAAGTCCGGGGGTAAATTACGGCTCAAATATTTACTGGTTGGTGGCCTCTGTCATGAAATTAATAATATGTGGCTCGCCAGTCATGTCGACTGCAGCATATGATAAAAAATGTGGACCAAAAATGATAATAACCGTTTCACCAGTTGATGGCAGTAGCCACCTTTCCCCTTGGCTTAATCTGAGGATTTTAGTTCACCCCATATCCGACATAGCGACTGTAAAAAAAAAAAAAAAAAGGAAAATTGACTGTGAGGGATGTTGCATCCAGGACAAGTGGAAATTGCGTCTGCCTGATTTGCCAAGAGACTATCGCTGTTTTTAAAGAATATAATATCAAAAGGCACTGCCGGACGAAGCACACCGACTACGTAAAGCTAACAGGAAACGAATGCTGTGAAAAGCTGAAGTGACGGGAAACTTTTTTTCCCTGAACATATACCAAATCTGGCCCGCTTTCTCAAAAGTTTGGACACCCCTTGCTTTGTGGGTGCGACTAGGGATAGGGTTAGCAGAGTTAGGGTTAGAGGGTTACAGGATTGAGTGACCTACCCGCGGTGCCCGGGACCAGCGTGGCGTTGACGTTGTCTAGGAGGGAATACTCGGACTGGCAGTTCCAGTCCAGGGGACGGTTGTTGAAATGGATCAGTTTTTTATACATCTGGATCACCCGTTGGGCTTTCTTCAGCGCTTCCCTCGGTGAGCTTTGCCATTTTCTCATCAGCTTGGATGGAATGTCCTAGACACACAAAACATGCATGCTCAAAATCGTATCGAGTCCTGATAAAAAAGCCTACGATCAATTTGAATTTGAAAGTTAGCATACAATTGCTTCAGGCTTTCACGGCCTGTTTCTTCTATCAAGGCGCGCATGGATCTACTAACTTTCATGTTTTGATCAGTGGCAGCTGGTGAGTGTTCCAACATTTTCATGTTTTGTTCGTTCACATCTAGTGAGTGTGTCTGCATTACACTTCACAGTTTCATCACACTGTTGCTCCCTCCACGTGAGACAAGGTTGTCTGCGCTGTCCTGTTTTGTTCAGTTGGAGACCGTCAGTGTTCCAAATATCTTGTGTCATCTGTGGTCTCCGGCTATTCTTATATCCGTATGTGACTACATATCCTGCGTCATCTGCCTTCTATGTTTTGGTCAGTTAGAGCTAGTTAGTACTTGTGCCAAGTTGTTTCCTTTCATTTTTTGTTCAGTTGGAGACCTTCAGTGTTCTAAACATCTTATGTCATCTGTGGTCACAGCTAATGTTCTATTCGTATGTGAGTACATATCCTGCATCATCTGCCTTCTATGTTTTGGTCAGTTAGAGCTAGTTAGTGTCCCAAACATAAGTATTCCTTTCATGTGTTTGTTCAAATACAGCTAGTTCGTGTGCCAGCATTAGCTTTCATGTTCTTGTTGTTTAATCCCCGCGTGAGTATGTTCTCTGCGTCCTCAATATTTTGTCTTTTGTTCAGTTAGAGCTAGTTAGTACCTATCTCAAGTTGTTTCCTTTCATGTTTTGTTCTGTTAAAGCTGGTGGACGGCAGAACATTGTGTAGTTGTGTTGCTGGCGTGCGTTTATTGCCATTCCAACGTAATCACATAATTATAGCGGACAGGCTAAACATACTAAGAGTCATCAAGACGGCCCAAAAGATCATCGGCTACTCTCTGCCCAGTCTAAAGGACAATTGCTGCCTTGGTATACTGAAGCAGAACCGTTGACGTTATAAAAGACGATTATCACACCGGCCCTCTGATAAGCGCTAGAGGTCCCTCAAAACTCAGAGACAGCTTCTTTTCCATGCCTGTTTATTTCGATATCCTTTTCGATATCTGTCCTGTCCTGTCCGGCATCGACCCCATCTGTCCGATATCTTCTCGGGCAATTGCCTCTGGCTTCCTGTCATTTCATTGCAGACTGCTACCTAACGTGTATGACTTCCCATTTCCCCGTAAAATAAAAGGCTTGTGTGTCACTGAGTTTGTCCTAGTTTTGAGGGACATGTGGCGCTTACCAGAGGGCCGGGGTGGAAATCGTCTTTTATAACGTCAACGGCTCTGCTTCAGTATAGCAGGGCAGCAATTGTCCTCTAGACTGGGCAGAGAGCAGCTGATGATCTTCTGGGCCGTCTTGATGACTGTCATGGTTGCCTTGGCGCCCAATTGGGCGCGCCTGTGTGTGTCACGGTTGCCATGGTGCCCAATTGGCCCCGCCCTTGTTGAGAAATTGGCTTTCTGTCTATATTAAGCTCGGCGCTCTTTTGCTTTGTTTGTCAGCCCGTCAACAAACCTCTGCCCCGCAAGACGTGGATTCTGACTCGGCCCTGTTTTCTTGTTGGATTTTCCTGTCCGGTATTGTTCGGTGTCCAGTTTTCGTTCCCGTCTAGTTTCTCCTGTTAATTTTCAATATACTGATTCGTTATCCATCCTGTCTGTCCCTTCCTGTCCAGTATCGACCCCATCTGTCCGATATCAACTCAGGCAATTGGAATCGGTCTTGTCCGTCTCTGGCTTCCTGTCCTTCGACGCCAGACCGGCTGCCTAACGTGCATGACTCCCCATTTCCCGTAAAATAAAAACTTGTGTGTGAACGTCACGCGATTGGGTCCTGATCCTGTTATGGTTCCTGACAATGACTCTCTGTATGTTTAGCCTGTCCGCTATAATTTTGTGTTTACGTTGGAATATGACAAGTAAAATTCTCGGCAATGTTCTCAGCCGACGTCGATCCCTTACCTCGATCTCTTCATCGATGGGCGAGACGCATCCCTGGGAGTAGAGATGGTAGATGGCCTTTTCCAGCGTTCCGACATATCTCCTGTTGTCGGAATTGCGGCCGTATTTGAAACGGGTTTTCAGGAGCTCCAGAACTTGCGGGAGGGCCGCTTTGACGAAGCAGACTTTACTCTGGAACGAAAACGGAAACCTTGTCAAAAATGCGTTTGGCAAATGGTCGGGAAACGAGTGCGATACTTACCAAATTGAAACGTTCAGTGAAATGATAAATTATGGTACAGCCGTGCTCCAGCTGGTTGTCGATCTAGAACCAAATCAAAATCAAATTTCCATCTCAATCAACATAGGTAAGATGAAGAGATCGATACAAATATCGATATCGTCGAAGCTGAGCCAGTACTTGGATGGGATCGAGACTATTGTCTTAGCATTGATACCTCCCATTTTAACTATCACTATACTTATGTTAGTGGGTGGCAAGACTATGCATACATTCTGACATTACCGATATGCTTCACCTGTGCCCACTCTCTTGGACTCTGATTGGCTCCCTGTCACTATTTAAACCCACTCCTATCTGTCCCCATTGGTCAGTCCGTCTGCGCACCTCAGGTTACTCTAGGCAAGCTTTTTTTGTTCCTGACTCACCCTTGTTTTTGCTCCCGTCTGTTTCCCGGCTTCGACTCGTTTTTTTTTTTTTTTTCTGACCTGGTTTTCTCTCTTCTCCTGGCTTTCAACTCGTTTCTGATCCCGACCACTTTTTTGCTCTTCTGTCCCGGCGACTTGGGAGCATCGAGACCTCGGACCACACGAAACGACAACTCTCTGCCCAAAGCATCGCCTTCAAAGTCTTCCGTTTTTTCCGTCAGCGACATCGCCATCACTGGCCACGGAAGATGCACTTCCGCGTTCAGAGCGACCGGCTTCCTGTGAGCAGCGATCACCGGATCGTGTGTGTAATCCTTTCCTTTCTTCCCAATAAAACTGAGAGAAACGTAACGCAAGTGGGTCCTGTCTCCGTTCTGGTTCTGATAGAGGTATTTCAGTTGTCTTGTTGACATCAATATACAGTATTTGTATTTTTGTGACTTTGCTGCTTTTTGGGTTTTACTCTCTTGATTTTTATTTTGAAAACGTTTTTGTAGTAGAAGGATTTTATTGTTAGTACTTGTGAAGTTTTTCACTGTATTTTTACACCATGTGCACTTTGTCTTCATCTTCCGAAAATATTGTGCAATGGAAGTTTGTCATGATTACTGATGCAAGGCACCTGTGCCCGCTCCTTTAGCGCCATCTGCCTCGGACTCTGATTGTCTCCCTCTCACCATATAAACCCCCATCTTTCTGTCACATGTTGTCAGTCCGTCTGCGAACCTCAGGTTACTCCAGGCAAGCTTTTCGACCCTGACTCACTCCTGTTTTGGCTCCCGTCTGTTTCCCATTTTCCGATCTCGACCATGTCTTTGCTCTCGTGTACCGGCTACTGACCTGTTTTTTTCCGCTCCCGACACCGCCATGGCTCGCCACAGAAGTACCACTTCCATGCGACCAGCAATCACCAGGTCGTGTGTGCAATCCCTTCCCTTCTTCCCAATAAAACTGAGAGAAACGTACGCAAGTGGGTCCTGTCTCTGTTCTGGTCTTGACACAGTTCTGTTATTGACATGATTGTACGGCATTTGTATATTTCTTGCTGCTTTTTTTGTTAGAATTTTTTCTTCAACAGTTTTATACACTTTTATACTGTTAAAATTTGCAATTTGTGCCGTTTGTATCGTAATTATAAACATGCTCAAGTGATCATGACATTTCTAACCAAAAATTATTGATACAGTGTTCATTTTACCTGTGAAAAGTGATGGGTCCCGGGGACTCGCATGCTCAAAAATCTATGGGTCCCAACAGAGATTTATGGGTCCCCAAAATGTTGTGTTATCGAGGTTGAAATTGTAAATCGGCGACAAATATATAAATAAATATATAAACCGATATATTCATTCAGTTTTAATCATCACACTTAATTGGCAATACAAAGCAGTTATCACTTCAGATTTTTCAGTTCACAAAAATATTGTACATTATACAAAATAATATTGCTGAAATATTAGTCCATATATCCATGCAGTTTTAATCACTTCAGGTTTTTCAGTTCATATATTCTTCGTGGTTTGCTGTCCCGCCGCAGTTCTAATGCCTTCTCAAGGTCTAATTGCGGCAAAGGAATTTTCATAGCTAATTTGCGGTTTTCATTGTCGTGGTGCCGATCGAATGTGCTCTTCTGAAAGTTCGTATTGCGAAATGATTCATGCCATTCAGTTTTTTTGTCACGCTGGGCACACGCATCATAGAACATGTTGCATCCATTATCATCCTCCTCATAGCGTAACCAGGAATATAATTGAGTCCATTTTGGCAGAAAAGTCCTTTTCTTGCTAGGAGTATTCTTTTGTTTATCTTTTGTCAAATCGTTCGCTTCAAAACATGTGTTTTCCTTGCCATGGCGGTCTTCTGAAGAATTTCTCCGCCATTTTTTCGTGCCGAAATTATTGCCGTTGTTACTACTTTCTGTATTAGGTTTCGACTTATTACCGACACTGAAGAAATTACATTTTTTTGTTGATTTGCACCTAATACCAACTGTTTTTACGGAGGCATACTTCTCTTTCACTCGACAACCACCAAAGCAATGACGTCATCTCGAAACAACGAAATCTTGTTTGCCGAGATCGGCGCGAGACAAAAACAACAATGGCGGATCTGCCTGACGAAAAGTTTGGAGTGCGGTAAATCTTTGTTAAAAATTTTTTTTTTAAAAAGTAATCAAAAGTAATTACAATTTGGTTTCAAAAAAGTTGCGTCCCGGGGACACATGTTGATTTGGCACAATGCGTCCCCAGCAAAAATGATGCGTCTTGGACGCACGGATTCGGGCAAACGAGAACACCGTTGATATCCGATCGGTATCGATCAATATTACCCTGTACTTACTTAATTCCCAGCATCGCTCACCCCTAACGTAAACATTACACTTGACAAAGTTAAGGAAAACAATGTTCATAAATGCAAAGTAAGGGTTCTGTTTCATGCATTTATAATTTCGGAACGATATTGTCACGACCAGAACGGAATCAGGACCCAATTGCGTAACGTTTACTACAAGTTTTATTGAAAGAAAGAGGAAGGGCTGCGTCAACGATCCGGTGTTCGCTGGCCGCGGGAAGCAAGACGCTCTTGCAATCGGGTCGTGATCCGAATACGGAAGTGGATCTTCCGTAGCGGGTGATGGCGGTATCGGCACAGAGAGCAAAAACGTGGTCGGACTCAGAAACAGGTCGTAAGCTAGGACAGGAGAGCAGACGTGGTCGGGATCAAAAACAGACGGAGATAGACGGGGAGATCAGGAACAAACAGGTGGAACGAACTGGAGCAAAAACAGGACATGCGGGAGTCAGGGTTAAAAAAGGCTTGCCTTGTATCAACAGGGGTTCGCAGATGGACTGACAACCGGAGAGTGACAGGACTGGGTTTAAAAATGGACAGGGAGCCAAATGAGCGGTCACAGGTGATTCAAATCGGTAATCATGACAGATATTATTTGTTCCTCACCAAGCGATTGAGGCTCCGAAGGTGGTCCTGTGTGACCGAGTATCGGCATGGACCAGGAATGCCGCCGAAAACCAAATGAGAGCACAGGATCGGAAACAAGCAAAGATGCCAAGCCTGGAAGAAGAAACAGCAGGAAAACCTTACGGAAAGTCTTTAACACGACCCATGAAATCATGGGCTGCTCTCTGCTCAGTCTGGAGGATGTTATAGACTGCCCTCTGTCAGATGCTACAGGGACAAGATTCTTTCCAAGGGCCATCACCACCCTAAATAAGCAATAATGGAAAAAGTAGTTTGACTATGTATAGAAAAATGTTTATTTTATTCTTATTTTTGCATAATGTTAGGAATGTTGCTAAAGTCATTGCACAATTTTCTGATGCATTCAATTTAGTGTCAATCTACAACCACTACCTTGTAAATACAGTATCACTTATCCACATACAGTAATTTTCACGTTTTCGTTCACGTCAATAAAAAGCTTAAATGGCAACGTTTGACACTGAAAAGCGGTAGATGTTAATCGTGCACTATATGTTGACAAAACACGAACCATTTATCAGAAAATATCGGAAAAAAACAAAACAATAACTGCTTGGTTAAAATCAAAAGAGATCAACTTTTACCATATCATAGCGCCCAATTGGCCCTGCCCGTGTGGCGCCAGCGGCGGCTCATTAACAGATTGTTTTTCCGCCTATTTAAGCTCAGTGCTCTCATTCTTCCTTTGTCAGTCCATCAATGAACCTCTGCCTTGCAGGACGCGGGTTCTGACTTGGTCCTGTTTTCCTGTTGGTATTTTCCAGTCTAGTATTGTTCCCGTTTATTTTTGTCCTGATTAATATCGGTTTCCAGTTTCGTTCCCATCTTGTTTGTCCTGTTTTTTTTCGATATCCTGTTTCATTATCTATCCTGTCCGGTATCGACCCCATCTGTCCGATATCAACTTGGGCAACTTGGCTTCCTTTCATTTCATGCCAGACCGCTGCCTAACGTGCATGACTCCCCATTTCCCGTAAAATAAAAGGCTTGTGTGAGAACATCACGCGTTTGGGTCCTGTTCCTGTTCTGGTTCCTGACAAAACGTAAATCTCATGTGATCGAACGAGTGGTTTATTCATGCACAATGACTTAGTTTAAAAAAAATAATAGTATTTCAAATATATGTTTACCCTGGGGTGCCATGGCTAAAATATTTGCGTACAATGTTTACTACGTTGTTATCATTGACAAAAAGTGTCATGATTACTGATTCGAAATCAGCTGTGCCCACTCCTTTGGCGCCAACTGCCTCGGACTATGATTGGCTCCGTGTCCCCATTTAAACCCAATCCTTTCTGTCACTTGTGGTCAGTCCGTCTGCGAACCTCAGGTAACTCTAGGCAAGCTATTCGACCCTGACTTACTCCTGTTTTTGCTCCCGTCTGTTTCCCGGCTTCGACCCGTTTTTTGATCTTGACCACGTTTTTTTGCTCTCTTGTCTCGGCTACTGACCCGTTTTTTTCCGTTCCCGACACCGCCATCGCTCGCCACGGGAGTGCCACTTCCGCATTCAGAGTGATCTGCTTCCAGCGACAAGTTATCACCAGATCGTGTGTGCAAGCCTTTCCTTTCTTCCCAATAAAACTGAGAGAAACGTAACGCAAGTGGGTCCTGTCTCCATTCTGGTCCTGACAATTGAATTGAATTCATTAAACAGCATTCTTGGTATAAGTATAATACAGTAATTTTATTTGGTTTGTGTGTATAATATAGTATTTAATTGTATAATGGTTGTAAATAATTAAAAATAATATAAATACGACTGTTGTATTTGGGGGGGAAACGCAATAAACGAGGGATTACTGTCACAACCACACGGATCGGAAAGACCTGTGTTCAGGATTTGGCGCCAACAGCCAGGACAGCTGATTGGTGCACCCTGTACATTTAAATCCCCAGCTTCCGGTAACACTTTGTCTGATTGTACTCATGCTACCTGTTGCCTTCAGCTCAGTAAGCCCGTACCTCTGACTCTTTGCCTGCTCCCTGTTTTCTTCTGATTGATCTCCGTTGCCGACCCGTTTCTGTAAATCTGCCCTGCCCGTCTGACTCCTGAACTCTTTTCCGAACACTACGATTACGCCTGTCCGCGACCATTCCCGCCAAGCCTTCACCCGCCTGTCAAGTTCCGTCAATCTGCCAACCAACGGATCGAAGAATCCCACCTTGTCATTTCCTTCCTTTCAATAAAACCAAGAAACGAGCGCAAGTGATCTCAGTCTTCCTTTCGTCCTGTCTGACAATTACTGTATTATTTGTAAAAAACAACGACATGGCGTAGTGCATCTTATTTAGTTGTAAACTATTTGCATCACGTTGTAGTCAATGGCATGTTGCCTTAAAGGCTTTAAAACATACAATTGGGCTTCTTTCATTTGAATTGAATTATATTTTTGTGCTGACAGGAATTTTTGTAATATTTTTGGGTGTCATGAACCAGAACCACTACATTGGGGCCATTTCTACATTTTATTTCCACTTTTAAAAATAGGCGTTATCGCAAATTGGATTTGCCGCCGTAATGACGTACTTCGATTGGCTGGCAACCAGTTCAGGGTGTCCCCCGCCCACTGCCCGATGATTGCTGGGATGGGCTCCAGCACCCCCGCGACCCTACTGAGGATAAGCGGTGTAGCTAATGAGATGAGATGAGATGACGTACTTCCGCTCTCAGCAACATTGAAGAAGGCATTTAAAGCCATGGGCAGCACGGCGGCGCAGTGGTTAGCGCGTGTGCGCCAGAGTTCTGAGGTCCAGCTACCAACCTTCCTGTGCGGAGTTTGCATGTTCTCCCCGTGCTTGCGTGGGTTTCTTCCGGGCACTCCGGTTTCCTCCCACATTCTAAAAACATGAATGTCAGGTTAATTGGCCGGTCCAAATTGTCCCTTGGTGGGAATGAGCGAATGAGTTGTCCGTCCCTGTGTGCCCTGCGATTGGCTGGCAACCAGTTCAGGGTGTCCCCTGCCCACTGCCCGAAGATAGCTGGGATGGGCTCCAGCACCCCGCGACCCTACTGAGGATAAGCGGCGCAGCTAATGGATGGATGGATTAAAAGCCGTCTTTGTCAATAGAAAATAAAAACATGATATTATATGCTATCCACTATGAATTATCGCGCAGGAATGCTGTAAGTTTGTTTTATTAATGTCATCACACCTACATCTTAATATACTGACGTTTATTTGTTCATGAACTGTTGTTTGAAGGGATACACAATACTTTGTGTTAGCTTTAGCAATGGCGCCACCTCCCTGTGTTATTCATTTCATGTTTGCAGTTTCTTTTTCTAACACAAGAATTACTGAGCTTTATAAACATCCCTTATCTCTAATCATCTAAAGAGGAACTACAATTGCCCTTAACTTGTGAACCAACCCTCACTTTGTATAAAAAACGTATTCACTTCTATGTCAGCTAATTAGCGTTTTCTATGGTTTTTGTAAATGAATCCAACGTCCTTAAAATAACTCCTTTAAGTGCGGTATTTAAAAAAAAAAGCTCATTTGTGATTGGTTAAATGGACAGTGTGTATGACCACTAGAGATCGTTGTACAGTGAAGCGCAGTTGGGATCAAGAGGTGGAAGGTTCGATTCCCGGCTCATCCGTGTTATATAAGTGTCCTTGGACAAGACACTGAATCCCTAATGCCCCCAATAAGCAGGTAGGCGCCTTGCATGGCTGCATGGCCTCTATTGATGTGCGAGTGTGTGTGTGAATGGGTAAGTGTGAAGCACATTGTAAAGCGTTTTGGGAGGTCTTCATTGACTTGAAAAGCGCATATAAATGTCGACCATTTACCATTTAATACAAGTGCTTAAAAGCACAAGAAATAATGCAAACTTTAGAGACTCAAAATGAACAAAATAATACAGATTTTACTTCGTTTTGTCTTTTATTTTTAATAGCCTTTTAACAAAAAAAATTTTTTTAAGCATTTGGGTAGACGGTAAGATGGCGGGCCATTATGTCAGCTCCTTGTAGGTGAGCCTAGATTAATGCAAAATAAATGCCCCTTTTTTGTCCTATGAGTAATTTAAAACGTGCATGTTTATATGATAGTTGGTGCATTTTTGCTTATAACTGAATTGGGGCTGCAACAACGAATCAATATAACCTATTCGTATAAGCGTCGGCAACTAATTACCTCAGCCATTCATCATGTTGCGCAATTTATGAGCCGCTAAGCACGTTCGATCAATCTAAATGAGTATTGGATCTTGTGAAATTGTAGGTTTGTAGACCACTTTGGTCCGGCAAAGGGCGCCTTGAGACCTTGTTTATAGTAGTATAGTAAAGTCATATTTATTTGTTTTAGCCCTTTATCACCAAAAGTCTCAAAGGGTGGTACAAAAAAAAAACGAGAAAAAAAAATCAACTAGTAAAATAGAACATCAGCTTTATAAAATTAATAAATATGTAATTTGGTTTAAATCGAATCAGAATGACAAAATAGATTACTAATGATAATATCGTAATATGAAGTTCATACTACCCAAAAACATTTTCTTGGTAATTGAGAATTTATTTACAGTATGTTTTAAATTTAGAAAAGCACATTTATATGCGATAAAAATATGAACATAAATAAAATACATACATTTAGAAATTGCAAGAAAAGTTTAAAAAAAAATGTGCCCAGCGCTTTAAATGTTGGCCTGCAGTAGTACGTACATATTACAGGGTTCATGCACCTTTTAATGGCCATCTTCAAGCATTTTTGAAGGACTTTTTAAGGCCAAATTTGTAATTTCTCAAGTACAATAAAAGGAAAGAAAATCTGCTGCCAATCATGTACTTTGCAGTGCCAAAAATGTGCAATTTTTAATCTTGCATGTGCATTTATCAAAACATGATCTTTAGATTTTGATTGAAAAGCGAATATTTTTGTTTTGGGCACAAATCTCTTTTGATGTAGTTGTTGGGTAAAAATATACTTACATTTTCAATTACAGGGAGCTCTTACCATTATAAATTTCCTTAATTATTTGCATAGCCCATAGTATCTTCCTTTTAAAACAAAAAACAACATTTTTTTTATTGAACATTGCATCATCACAAACACGACCAAGTTAACAAGGGAACAGAAAGTGATGCATACATACAGAGAAACAAATCTGAAAATAAATAAAAAGTATGAAGTTAAAGGTCAAGTCATATTTATTTGTGACACCCTTAATCAGAAGGAGTTTCAAAGGGCTGCACAGACTATTATGACAGCATCCCCTGATCTAAAACCTACATGAGGGCAAGTGAAAACTCAAAAACCTCCACAAGAGGATAATAAAGAAACCTTTAGAAGGGACCGCACATGGTCATCCCCCATCCAGGATGACCAGGCTGCAAGAAATGTTGCGTTAACAAAAAAGAAAAATAATAATGACGACATGTTCATCCCGACACAAGGGACAGCCGTTTAAGCATATTTTATATTATTTGCACACTGGGAATTTAAAAATTTAACCCAAAAAAACAATTTATTGACAAGAGTTATAAAAGTGGGTTTACATTTATGATATTTTTGGCGTATACGAATGTAAGATATTGCACTTTCTTCGTTTTTGTTTTGTGTGATAATTCTAAATGTAATATGATCTTTGGATAAGGTCGTAGGAAATGAGAGGCTTACACATTTGCAATAGTATACCATTAATATGTATGCCTTTATATTATTAAAAATTTATTTTTTAATTTATTGTTTAATATTAAAGAATATTCTGTTGTGTCGTGCACTTTTTTCCTACCCGTCCAAAACTTCAATATTCCAATATAGGAGGAAATTAAAAAGGTGTTTTTTAAAAAGCCGATTCATCGAAAGGATAATTGACTGATTCATCGATTATTAAAATAATTGTCAGTCGCTGCCCTAAATTGAAGACAACATGAAAGTAGATGACATAGGAAACATTCGCCCACGAGGGCGGAACAACAAAGACAGTGCCAGGACATTGACAACAAGCACACTGAGCTCTAACTTAACAAAAGATTAACGGAAGGCAGCACAGAATAGATTGGAATGCTAACTTAACGAAACATGGAAGGACAACGACGCAGGAATAATGAAAAATAACTCAATCTACAGGAGGTTTTAAGCTAGTATATTACCGTATTTTTGCCACGGTAAAAAAATAAAACATTGAATCGGAAGTCGAACATAAGTCGGAGCAGCGTGAGCGCAGAATCCTAACCACTAGACCACCAGTGATATAGATGACCTACAAAATAGCATTCGACTTGATCTCGCACTATTTTTAATCGACGTATCAAAGGTGAATGTTCGAGAACGGAGGAAAGAAAAAGTCATACTGAAAGATATAAACAGAGGCCAAAAAGCACAAACAGGAGAAACAACCTTTTAGTTTATATGATGATGATTCAGCCTTAGAATAGAATGGAATGCCTTTTTGTAAGTTCAAAGCTGCCCTACATAGTGCACATACAATAACATGACATTTTAAAAATAGCATAGAATTTAAAAAGTAGCATTGATTTTAAAAGTAGTGCAATTACCAATATGTTAAAAAAATATGCATTTATTTACACAACACGAGAGAGAACACAAAGCACATTAGATGAATACATTGTACATTTTTTGTTTATTTTCACAATTTTTGTTGTCGAGAAATGTTTTTAATCATGGCTGCACGAATTCTAAAACATTTAGAAAAAATGACTCAAAATTTTACACTGTCTTTTAAATTGAAAAATATGAAATCCAAACATATTGTTGAAACCCTTACTAGTTTAGTTTAAAATCTACCTGAACAAATGGGGTGATTTTGTGTCAAACCATAAATGAGGAAAATGGAACCGATTCGTTTTTGATTGTATTTTTTGTATGTGCAGGTTGTACTCCAAACGATAAAGTTGAATAAGGACAGGAAGCCTCATTTCCTTTAACGGCAGTTTTTTTTTTCATGTGCTTTACGAGGTGAGATGTCTCTACACTGTCTGTAAATGACATAATCTTCGCAGCCGTTTTTGTACTTGAGATTTCAAAGAAATAGAAAAAAGGGTTTGTAGCGAAGAACTTTTCATGTATTTTCTTAGTACAAGTACGAGTCTGACCTTGGTTCTACAGTCCAGCGCGTGCGTGTTCATCTGGCTGAGGAGGAAAATCCAACAAGTTCCCGTCTCATTGGTCCACCCCAGTAGAACCTTAGTCCTTGAAAGATGCTTGAAAGTCTCTGGATTGTTGGTCAGTGAACTAGAGGAAGGTGGTGCTTTTCTGCTCGGTGCATCCCAGACCCAATGCTGGGAGGGACCTCCTGAGCCGCCTCCCGGTCTCCTCAGCCTCTGTGCCCCCAAAACTCTTCAAATAAAGCCAGCCCCGCGGACGTCTCGTACAACGTCACGCTTGTGCCGGCAAACGCTTCTTGGAATAAAGACAAAAGACAAGCACGCGAGATGAATATTAAAACATGTGGTTGACATTTTTCTTCTTCTTTTTTGTACAATTAGAGCTTCGGGCCCTGAAAGATAACCCCAGCTTTGATTTGAAGTCTTGTGCTCCTTTGTCCATTGATGGAGCGTGACCATGTTTGTCTGTCATAGTTGCGGCGTCCGTAAAGGCTATTGACGCCGTGACCAATGTTTTCTTTCATGGCTGGACAATTACGGGCTCCTTTATCCCAAGAATGCCAAATTCACGTCAGCTATGCGCAGTGTTTGAAATACCGCCGTTATAAATAACACTGTTACGTAACGGCGTTAATTTTTCCAGTGTATGGGCCAACAAACTCACTCTTTTTTCCTTTGTTACGTCACTGACGGTCAAAAGTGGTGCGTTACTTTGTCTAGTTACTTTGTCTCATGTGAGGGCTATGTCAGAGTATGCAGTCTTGCGTGTAAGAAATAGAATTGTGACATCTTCGATCAGCCTTATGGCCTATTTAACAACACACCAACTTGAGCACAGCTCTCATTCAAGCTAACACGGCAACAATCTCCAATAACACAAAACAATGCATGCGTGACGACGTCACACAATGGTGAACGTCCTACCGTAATATCACAAGTAAGAGCGCTATTCATTTCACAATACTTAACATCTCGCTCGGGGAAACAAGTGCAGGATTCCTTTTCAGTGGCCCCTGCGTCTTTAAAATACTAATAAAACTGCAGTTCCTCACTGAGAGGTTTTGACAGCTATCATAGACAGAGATGGAGACAAAGGAGGAGAGGGACAGGAGTGAGAGAGTTAGAGAGAGGGATTGGAGAGCAATGTTCCCTCTAATTTTCCACGGGTCTGAGCCTTCACACAAAGTCGGTGAGCAACGCTTGAAACAACAGTGAGCCACCATAATCCCAAGTGTGGCAAGATAATTAATTATCAAACATGTCCAAAACTTGACATCAAGTTACATTTTGCTGAGTTTCCGGCAATGCAAAACTAATTTTCTCTTTTGAATGAATTGACTCATGTACTATTGCAAAGGTTGTACGGCCTACATACGTTGTTTGTTCTTACAATTCTTTCACAAGATATCTTTTTATTTCCTGATATATTTTGTCGCATAAATTAACATTTTTGGGGGCTTATCTAGTCGGTTGTAAGATACAGAACTGTACTTAATCACATTTTTTAGTGGAAGTATAATGTTGGCAACACGATTCACTTGACATAATTGGAAATTATTTGAATGCAACACAAACTTTTTATTCTTTTTTCGGTGTTTTATTTCTACTTTTTTTTTAAATTCCTTTAAAAACATCTCATTGTGTTTATTTTTTTCCGAGCTGTTACTTTTTTTCTTTTTGTTCTCTATTTACTTTTTTCCTACATTTCTTTCTTTTCTTTTTTTCTGGCTTTTTTTTAAATTTTTCCTTCTTTTTTTCTCTTCCTTTTGTTTTTTTTTCTCAGCTTTTCACTACTTTTTCATTTTGGTATTTTGTTTCTTTTTTGTTCTATTCCCCCCTTCCTTTAAGTCATTTTGTGCATAATTTTACTTAATATCTGGTCATGTTGGGATTAAAGAAGTAAAAACAACTTGAAGAGCCGTTTAGGACCCTTTTTAGAGCCGAGCCGAAGAGCCGGTTCTCGACACACTCTACTAACTTTACTCAACTTCGTTCGACTTCAAAATATCGCATTTAGGACACAAAGTCAGGGGAACCCGTGTATTTTTACCTTCATGCACTGTAACTTTGACTTAAGTCGCTTCTTTATAAGTAATTTTGAGCCCTTATTTTTGTGCGCCGGCTAGATTTTCTTTTGCGCCGAGAATGTGCGAGCAGTGCGCAATTGCGCACGCGTGCAGCTTAGAGGGAACACTGTTGGAGAGTCACTATATATTGTCTTACGACTGACTTTTGTTGTGAGCAAAATATCTAAGGTGCGGTTGCCTATTTCTACGTGACCAGTTGTCTCAGGTTGAGTTTTATTTATTTAACACTGCAGTGTCGAAAGCACTTTATATCGTTGAACTTTTACTTTTGTTGTGTGAAAATACTTGAGGCACAGTAGCATATTTCTACTTGAGCAGTTGTCCGACGAGAGATTACGATTTATTCTATAAAGTGAAACTCAATATATATATATATATATATATATATATATATATATATATATATATATATATATATATATATATATATATATATATATATATATATATATATATATATATATATATATATATATATATATATATATATATATTGTTATAAAAGACTTTTGTTGTGAACAAATCACTTGAAATACAGTTCACAAGTCGTCTCAGGTTCTGAGAGTTTGATTTAATTTATTAAACTCGTTAAATATTGTTTACTGCTCATAATTTTTTTATTTTGTTTATTGCTTTTTTGTTGCACTTGAAGTGTAGAATAAATCTGTTGCTTGTTAAGGGGCAATAAATATGACAATGTTCTGAAACACAACTAACTGTTGTTTTTTTATTCAACTGACTGGAATACTGCTCAGATCATTTCAAACTTTTTGACATACAAGTTCATTTTAAAATAACCGAAATAGTTACTCTCCCTGGTAACTAGTTACTTTGACTATAGAGTCAGAAGTAGTGAGTGACTACTGTACAACACTGGCTATGAGAAACGATGCCGACTTTGTGCCCTGACAAGACGAACAGGCAAGTTTTGAAAACCTTGCAATAGCACATGAATCCATTCTGAGGTGTTGATCATAAGGTGAAACTGTTGTATGGCGGGGATCGGAACTGATGATCATTAGATAATGCCATGAAACTTGTAGGCATCATCTAGATAGTCCACGTGACAAACAAAACAGTTCTCATGTTTTTCCTTCATTTTTAGGCTCGCTGCAATCCTTAATAGAAGCCTAGCAAACAAATACATTACAAAAAAGACTGTATTGTATCGCCGACTCGCAAGTCTCTGAAATGAATGAAGGGAGAGAGAGAAAGGCATTGTGGGATGGAGTTTAGCCATAAGCATATCGGCATCTTCGTGACACCATGAAGCAGACCAACAGCACACCATAATCTTATGATGCCCACAAATAGCAGACATAAAGTTTGGAGACGTAAAGTTCCTACGGTTATGGGCAAGGTAAATCTTGAAAAATAGCAGTGTCACTGTATGCCGAGGTTCTCTTGTATAGGCATTGAATTTGGTTATTCGACACTTATTCAGAAATTCTTCCTGGAGAATACAGTCAAAAGAATCCAGTCCCGATGAAACTTATAATAATCCCCCTAAACCCGTGGCTTCAATTTCTCTATAACCTTATCTTGTTTGTTTTTTGTCTATTTTTGTTTGTGTTCCTCTTAGCCACTCCAGATCACATTTGCATTGTGTCTCAATGCGTTTTGTGCATTGTTCCTGTTCAATAAAGCAACAATAATCCATTTGAATCCATCAGTTTTATGAACATTGGGGCCCCGATTCAAATCCCTTTCAAACGTCTGTCACGCAAAGAAAAGCTAAGCACCAATGGCTTGCCGACGTTGCTGCTTTCTTGACTTTTCATAACTGTTCACACCCTAAGGTCAGGCGGATTATTGCATTTTTTTGCGTTTCATTAGCCTGAGACGAGCTCAGCATTATACAGATTGCTTGCAGGGTGGCCTAATGAGCTCAAGCTCATAATCTCATCTACCCGTTTTCATCTTTACGCTTAAATAGTCTTGATCGTCACAGATAAAAACAACATAGTCTACATTGTTTATGGGATTAAACTTGGTGACACTCCAGAGAAACATGTTATCAAAGATTTCCAAGAGAAAAATAACATCCAATATTAAGATAAATAGGCAATATCTATATTTGATCACTGCATCTGAAAACGAGTGCCGCAAAGCGCAAGGAGGAACACTAACTACGGAGACTCTGTGAGCATTGTGCCACATTTTGCTTCTCATTTCTATACCGGGCCTTTCACAACGTTTTTGGGGGCACCCGTAGCATGGCAGGCGATCATGTCAGCTCTAGGGAAATAGATGCCGATTTATTGACCTATGAAATGTTGTTTTTTTTAAACCGCGCGTATATATGGCATACCTGTCAACCTGTACGTTTTTGCTGTACAAAGTACGTTTATTATGCATTTCAAGACATGTACGACGTACAAGAAAATCCTTACGGAAAAACGCAAATTTGTCAATGATGGGTACCATCCGGTGAACACTGACTATCACCAAACGGTAAATGAATCAAGTCTAACGAGTTGGCCGCGGTAGCCTCTATCTCTGTATCGTTTTTTTTGTTGCAAACGAAGCGTGCGGTTTGATGCTACTGTGCGCATGTGTCTGCCGCCTGGGGATTTCCCATCATGAATCATTCCGAGAAAAAAAAATAAGGTGTACGATTATTTTGTAGTTTGTACAGGAAAATAAGACAATTTGTACGGGCATGGAGCCGTGGAGGTTGACAGATATTATATAGTAGCTCGCTAGTTTTTGATTTAAGGGACCTTTAGCGTCAGATCAGAGAGTTGGTGGCCAGCTAGGGTGAGGAAAAGGAGTCTGCAATAAACTTTTCCAGACTGGGCCGAGAGCCGCACTTTATTTTCTAGACTGAGTTAATGACTCTGTAAGGCTTGGTTTTTGGTTAATATATAATTTTGGAACTAAGTTTTGACTTTGTGTGATTCTAATTCGGCGGTCGGACAGAGA
Source organism: Urocampus carinirostris (assembly GCF_059441175.1). Classification (NCBI taxonomy): domain Eukaryota; kingdom Metazoa; phylum Chordata; class Actinopteri; order Syngnathiformes; family Syngnathidae; genus Urocampus; species Urocampus carinirostris. The sequence goes on along the minus strand of NC_142354.1, from coordinate 7,568,414 downwards.
GCTTTCTATATATTTCTGGTCTGTTTTGATGACTTAGTGTAAAGTTTGTGTTTTTGGTTAATACTGTATATATATACATTAATTGTCATGAACACAGCCAAGAAAATTAAGAGCTATTCAATGTCCCACAGCCAAATTAGAATGACATAAAATCAACTTACTTACAAGATTATGAATAACATAATCATTTAGTAACCATATATATTAACCAAAAACCAAACTTTTACAGTAAGTCATCAACACAGCCCAAATAGCCAAAGGCAGCTCTCTGTCAGTTCCAAGATTAAAAATTACCCTAATGATTTATTGACCTTACATACTGTATATATATATATATATATATATATATATATATATATATATATATATATATATATATATATATATATATAGATATATATATATGCAAGCACGGCGGCGCAGTGGTTAGCGCTTGTGCGGCACAGTTCATGTCATGGGAACCTGTCGTGGGTTCAAATCCAGCTCCAGACTTCCTGTGCGGAGTTTGTATGTTCTCCCCGTGCTTGCGTGGGTTTCCTCCGGGAACTCCGGTTTCCTCCCACGTTCCAAAAACATGCATTTCAGGTGAATTGGCCGGTTCAAATTGTCCCTAGGTGTGAATGAGCGAATGAGTTGTCTGTCCCCGTGTGCCCTGCGATTGGCTGGCAACCAGTTCAGGGTGTCCCCTGCCCACTGCCCGGAGATGGCTGGGATGGGCTCCAGCCCCCCCGCGACCCTAATGAGGATAAGCGGTACGGCTGATGAGATGAGATGAGATGAGATATATATATATATATATATATATATATATATATATATATATATATATGTATATATATATGTATATATATATATATATATATATATATATATATATATATATATATATATATATATATATATATATATATATATATATATATATATATACATATATACATATATATATATATATATATATATAGAGAGAGAGAGAGAGAGAGAGAGAGAGAGAGAGAGAGAGAGAGAGAGAGAGAGAGAGAGAGAGAAAGAGAGCAAATACATGAATTTAGTATATATATATTGCTGTGTTGATGTATTTCCGTAATGCTTGTTTTCTGGTAAGTATACAAAGGTTGGTTGTAGTTTAATTAAGATTTGGCCATCAAGCAGATAGTGGTCCCTGACTGTTTAGGATGTGTTCATGACTCTCCTTTGAGGTTCGGTTTTTGGCTAATTATTTTAATTCAATATCTAATTTTGTTAATCCATCATCTGAATTGGATTTTGACCTACCGTAAATTCCCGACTATAGAGCTCACCTGATTATAAGCCGCTCCCACCACGTTTCAGGAGGGAAGCCGATTTTGTACATACACAAGCCGCACCCGTATATTTGCCGCATGCGCCCACATTGCAGAAACGCATTACAAACACAAAATTAACCCATATCCGATACAGTCCAAAATGAACAGAAAATGATACCGGTGTTTAAGATTTAATGCAGACCTGCAGAGTCCGGGTGTCCGTTGAAAGTAATCCAAGGAAAAAAGTGTATATTTCCAAAGGTAAGGGTGGGAAAAATATATATCCACTGTTGTCGGCCGCGTCCACAAACACGTCTCACTTTTACTCCACTTCCCGTCAGCCCGCGTTTGCCCCGCCCCTTCTTTCTCATTTGCTCGTGCAAAACATCAGAATAAGTCTCTAAAATAAATACATAACAAAATTATACAGTTGCAAATACATATTATACATGGTTACACATATTTACAAAGAAAGATGGTACACCGAGACAGTTTTCAAAGCTTTGATAATAATATAACTTTCATCCCAAACCGTGCCTGTGAAGGGTAGCAAAACGCTACTAACAACACGCTCGCAACACAGTAAACAGCTCTGTAAAAAAAACACACCGTACTTGCGGTAAGCAGTAATATTGGAATATAATATTGTGAATGTGCTTAATTGCTGTTGAGATTGTCATGATTGTTTTCTGTTTTTAGTGTCAATAAATTTGTTCAAACCAAAAAAAAGCACGGTAATCCATCCTCTTCTTCCTCCTTATAACTGACATCATCGAAGTTGTCTTCCTACAGTATGAGAAAGAGACTTTGTCAAATAGATGCCCACACTCCCTCATTCAAAAACACGCTAGCATCACGCTCACAAAGTAAAGATTACGTACGGTAGCTCTGTTTCCTTCTATATCGGACTGCTCGATTGCGTTTAGCTTGAAAGTTGCGTTATGTGCCTTTCTTTCTGTAATTTGCATGATGAGGATATGTCTACGCTAATTTAATTTGTGTACAAGCTGAGAAGTTGCAGTCTAAATCTTACCTTTTGTACTCGAGCGCCGCTGGCGGCCGTTAGAAAAATTACACAAATTGGCCGCATCACTGAATAAGCCGCAGGGTTGAAAGTTTGGGAAAAAAGTAGCGGCGTATAGTCCGGAATTTACGGTAGTCTCATTCTTATTTAGTTGCTGGATATTGAACAGGGCACGATTATCTGGGCTGTGGTTATGCCTCTCCGGAAAGTTTTCATTATTTTTTTTTTTTTACCAGTTTTGACGCACAAAATGCTCCACTTTGTTTAGCCAAAAGGCTTTATTTGTTCTTCTTTTGAGTTCTTTATAAATTGTTGACCTACGAGCACAGATTAAACTCTTGTTTCATTGCTCATTTTGAGGGCATGGTATCTAAAAGTCATTATGCAAGACTCACTCTACCCTAGGAAGGACTCAGGACACCGTTTCTTCTTTATTTTTATTCCCGCTCTGCCGTGTAACACGCGCAGCAAATATTGCACTTTCAATTTGCAGCTTTTGAACTGTGACTCCTATTCCTCCGTATCTCTTTATCTGATGCATTTTTTTTCTAATTTTATTTGGATTTTCACAAGACTTGAGTCTGACTGGACCGCGTCATGGGGTCTTGTGAGTCGTCTGTGTCAGCACAAGAGAATCCAGAAACTGATTAAAATTCCTCAAGTGATTTGACTACGATATCGATCGACACAACAGTTCCTAGGAAACTGTTACACAATAGCAACAGTCAATGCAAAGTGAATTAGTGGGTGAAATTGCCGTACAACGGGGGATAAAAACCTACGCTAGTAAATGGGCTACATTTATATAGCTCTTTTCAACTCAATGAAAACCTCCCAATGCGCTTTACAATGTGCTTTACACTTACCCAGTCACCTACCAATGGCAGCATCGGCAAGGCAACTACCTGCTTATTGGGGGAATTAAGGATTCAGAGTCTTGCCCAAGGACACTTCCACATATAACACGGAGGAGCAAGAACCGAACCTGCGATCTCTTGAGCAGATTGAATAACCTAAACTTCTTATATGTAATAACTTGTGAAGCCCTTAGAGACTATTTGTGATTAAGGGCTATACAAATAAAAATGACTTGACTTGACTTGACAATTTAGAGTCGAACAACAACACAAAACCACTAAAAGTGCAAAACAAGTAAAGAACTTAAAAATATTAACTTGACAGTTCTATAAATAAATGATAAAATGAAAAGAATAACTACTTTACTCAATTTCGTGCTGACATTGACTTCAAAATACCGCGTTCAAAGTTCACCGCCAAGTGAACTTGCGTTGTTTTACCTGCATGCACTGTAAGCTCGGCCGAATTCGCTACCCGATTCGTAATTTCTAGCCCTAATTTATATCTGTCAGATGGATTTTTCTTGTGCGCGGAGAACAGGGGTGTCAAACAGGCGGCCCGCGAGACAAGTCTGAGGGGAAGCGTCAGAGGAAAACAAGCTGCAGGTTGAAATATGTCCACCTGATGTTGCCAAAGCCAGGTGCCCCTCACAAAGACACTGTAAGTGTATTTCTTTCTCTCTCTCTCTCTCTCTCTCTCTCTCTCTCTCTCTCTCTCTCTCTCTCTGTCTCGTTCTCTCTTGGCATCTCTCTCTCTCGGCCTCTCTCTCGGTCTCTCGGCCTAGGTCTCTCTCTCTCTCTCGAGCTCTCTCGGCCTCTGTCTCTCTCTTGGTCTCTCTCTCTCTCTCTCCCTGTCTTTGTCTCACTGTCTTTTCCTCTCTCTTTCTTTGTTCATCTTTGTCTCTTTCTCTCTTTCTTTGTTCCTCTTTGTATCTTTCTCGCTCTGTCTTTACCTTGTTTTGCTCTTTTTTTCTTTTCTCTCTTCTCTTTCTCTTGGTTTCCCCTTCCCTCTTTCTACCCTTCCCTCCTCTTTTCTTTGCTTTCTATTTTCTTGTCCCACACTCTCTCTTTTTCTCTCCCTCTCTTTCTCTTATTTCTTTCTCTCTTTTTGTTCTTCCTCCTCAAACGTCAACTTGAAATCTTTTTTAGATGATTTTAAACCTCTATTTTTCTTAATAAAAACAGGATAAGCTTCAATATGATGAGAAAAAAAAAGGAAAACAAAAAAAAAATTTGAGCAACGCAGCGTCGGAAATACTCCACTGCCTTAAAACCGTTCTGTCCATTTAATTCCTAGCACTGGTCTGGAGCTAGAGTTCCGAGTAAAACCGGTCTAAATCAGGTTTCCCACAAGGAAACGTCTGATTCTAAACATTCCATTGTTCTCTCAAATATATATTTTGAATTTGCTAAACAAAACAAGATTTCAAAAATAAAAACATTGAAAACTTTTTGAAATTATAAATAGATTCATGCGAAAAAGTGAATCCGTAAATTGCATGGTCTTTCCCTACATTAAGAGGACATTGCTGTATTGTGTCGTGCAAGGAAGAATACCATGGAGACTCAAAGAGACCAAAATGAACAATTTTATCTGCCATTTTCTTCAGCAGCAAAATGGCTGACACTTAGCCTAGCTATGTAAAAATTTGCAAATTTCCCAAGCAACGTTTGTATCGTAGTTTGTTTATTTTGGATTATTTTTTAAATGAATATAGGTATTTTCTAATGAATTATTATTTTCTACCGCTAGGAGCGCTCAATGAAACAACTGTCCCTTTAACTTTCATATTAGGGTAGGGGGCATCAAGCAATCACTCCGCAGTCCGCAATTGGCCCCCAGCTGCATGTTTGAGATCCCTGCCCTAGACTGTCCACATACCTGGGTCTAACGAAATTCTATGTGGAAAAACTGCTAACTATCTTTGACCTTGCAGGAAAGTTATGGGGTTAAAAACATCAACGTGAAAACGTGGTAAATTGTACCCCTGCTGTATTTTGTTTTGAAGCCCTTTCAACCCTGACTCTCTCCTGTCCTTATTCCTGTTTGATTCCTGGCTCCGACCCCTTTTCTGAACTTGATGACGTTTTTGCTCCCCCGTCCCGGCCATCGATCTGTGTTTACCGCTCTCGACACTGCCTTTGCTTGCCACGGAAATACCACTTCCGCGTCCGAGTAACCTGCTCCCCACGATCAACGATTTACAGATCCTGTATTCTACCCTTTCCCTTCCTCTTCATAAAAAGAGAAATGCACGCAAACAGGTCCTGTCTTTGTTCTGGTCCTGACAATACTAAATCGATGTGTGGATACTAAACCAAAGAAAACAATGTTTGTTCAGATGTCCGTGCCGATAAACAGTTGACCTCCAGTCAAAATGACACGCAGCCTTCAAATGTTTCAGTCAACTCTTTAAAATTTCCGTCAATGATGGAAACGTTTATGTTCATGTATCCTCTGCAGATACAGAATCATTAATGTATATGTTTATACAGTCATGTATAACTTTGATTTCTTTGACAAAAGACAGACTTTCATTCATTTGTTATCCCAAAACGCCTCCCCTCCTCCCGAGGCCTCTCAGGTAAAATTTGAAATTTGGGTATTTCTTCAGTCCCTCAAAACAAGTTCATTGCTCTGGCTCGGGCTATAATACCCACAGGCCTAGGTCAGGTCAGGCTGTATTTTCTGCATCCGATCTCATATCTATTCTACGCAACATTTTTCTTCGAGTTTGATCTGACCATAGGACATTTTCTCTATACTTTTGTGGACTATCCGGGTGCATCCTGATAAAGTTCTGGAGTGAGTTACTTCTTTTGTTATTTATTCCAAGGAAATGACTGTTTTTTTTTTAATAGCCTGTTCTTTTTTCCCTTAGCGAAGCTTCCATCTGCATATTTGCTAAGAATATGCGTACAGATGAATGGCCGTTGACTGAAAAAGCTGGCCAGGCCCCCCACCCGTTTTTTTCTTTCTGCCAAGTCATCAAGCGAACAACCCCCCTCCCTTCATAACCATTCATTGTTGTGCAACAAAAAGGAGGCCAAGGGTGCAAGCAGGCAAGCCCAAAATCTGAGGCCAGTCTGGGAATCCTCAGGGGACCGAAGGCTGGAAAAATTCAAGATCTCACACAGCGAGGTAAGAGAATTCTTTTGATTACAGATTCATTTGTTTTCATATGTTCGTCATCACCTGCGCGTTCAAGCTTATTTACAAACTCTGTGAATATGCACATATTTATCCCAGAGCATTAATACATTGACTTAAATGTTTTTATCCTTTTGCACATTTTTACCTGTTTCATTTGTTTCACTTGTACTAAAAGGAGAAGCCATCTCATCTTGTTATACTTGACAATAAAAGGCCATTCATATATAAGTCATGATTCTTTTGATGAAATATTATACATGTCATTGCAGATGTCAAGTTTTGGAACACTAGAAGGCCAATGCCACCTTTTGGTTGTATTTGTAGCTTTAGAATAAAGCGATCCCTGGCTCAATCTTTTTACTGTATTTACCGATTTGTATTGCGTTCCGCCTTCCGATTGGTTAAACACTGCGTCAATCATGTTGGCGTTGCATATGTACCTAAAACAGCTTTTCAAATTGATCTTGTGTTTGTGCAAATTCCCTCAAAGGTTTTTTTAAAAGCCATAATATCGAAAAAAAAAGTACTTTCTGCACCAACCACTGATTTAATTTTATGGTATAGCCCCCAATTTCAAAGTGAAATTGCCCTATAGTGGGGGATACTAATGCCAATTTGCTTGGGATCCCCATCCTTTATGTGCACCTCTTATCCTCAGGAGGGTTGCGGGGGTGCTGAAGCCCATCCGTGGTATCAAGGCAGTGGGCAGGGGGCACGTTGCTGGTCACACAGAGACGTACAACTCGCTTAGTCATTCAACCCTAGGGACAAATTGGAATGGCCAATTAACCTGACGCACAAGTTTATGGACTGTGGGAGGAAACCGGAGTGCCTAAAGGAAACCCACGCAAGCACGGGGAGAACATGCAAACTCCGCAAAGGAAGGCTAGTAGCTTGAGTTGATCCCATGACTACTCCCGCGGACACGCTAACCACTCAGCTGCTGTGGCTTCTTTCCCCAGATACAAAAATTAGGTATTATGTATCATAAATCTGTATAAGATCTAATAACATGATAAATATAAAGCAAAATGACATTTTACTTACCTTTGGTGTGACGTAACTTGAGTTGGTATAGTGAAGCAGCAAACAAATGCAGAAAGGGGTGATGAGACTGCGAACATTAATTAAAACTCCATTTTTAAGCTTGAGAGGATTTTCATATCCTAAGAAGGTTTCCTGGCCTTAATCACCTCTTTAGTTTTAACAGTAGTCCCAATTCTCGATTGAACATGGCTGTAACAAATCTTTGATAATCACAAGCTTTGTTTCCATGGTTATCATGTTTTTTTCTTCTCCCTTCAGCTTCACTCCATGCTTTAAAAAAAAGAAAGGTTTCGACTTGACAGGTTCTTTTTGAAAGGTAACCCCGGCATAAACTAGGGTTTAGTGTACAAAATATGATCTTGTACATTCCATATATCTACGAATATTTGCCAAGAAGAAGAACATATGTTTCTCCTATCAACCAAAATAATGTTGCACAATGTGCACCTGTTTGCACCTGGACAGGATATGCATCGAACAATGAGAAGAGAGTGGAATGTGTGCAGGAAAGCCAAATTCCTTCGTCGGTTTGATGATGTCGAGTAGGTCGGAGGGCATTCTTTATCTCGTGCAGTTGCCAAAAATTGGCACCTTCTCATCACTTCCAAAGCCAACATTCCTCTGGCGTTGGGACCAAACCGTTAAAAATGACCCTTGCTCACTTTCGCCAATTACCACTTACATGTAACGACTATGTAAACACTGTAAATAGTCTGCTCATGGACCAGCATTCCGAGGCTAGGTTTACACTGCAGAGCCCGATGCTTCCTTTCAATTTTGGGGCGAAATCCCATTTTTTTGTGAGATTCTTTAAAAAAATTAGAATTATTTGAAGATAATGAAGTCTTTGTACGCTTGCAGGGGATCTCCTTTGAAATGGATTCTATGATGGCATCTTTGATGGCTTTTTTCCTGGTCTTCCTGGACCCGAGCCCTTGCTTCACGGCCTCCCTCGATCCGTCGGACGATGATCGTTTTGAGCTGGAGAGCTACGACCTCAACGGCGCCACGGACTGGGACAACTTAGACCCAGACATATACGGGGACAACTATGATTACGAAGACTCAGACCAAGAGGTATGTGGAAAATGTCAAAACTGGGATCCCGGTGAGCTGAGGAGTTATTGATTTGAAAATCTATACTCGAAATAACATTTTTACCAAACGTTCACGAAATACATTTGCATTTTATCGACAGATCGATGTCAAACCGGTGACAGCCGAGGTCCAAAGATATGACTCTCGATCCAGTCAAATTGAGACTGCCACTCAGCCTCCTGCATCCCCCGCGACTCTGGACTACAAAGGATCCGGCCTTTTCGGACCCGAGACCGGACTGGGTTTGTAAAATACCGACGCATGGTTTCGAAGTGGACCCAAACTTTCTGTGAATGCGTTTCCATGCATGCAATAATCTGATTGGAAAGGGAATATTTGATTTCTGGAGCAATCTAAATGAATGGTCTACAAGGCAACAAACCAAAAATCCCGTATACAAGTACTCCATTTATAAAGGCCAAGTAGGAGCAATGTCAAATAGACATAGTTACCGAGTGAAACTTCCGACATGAAATAAAGGATCATTTCATGTCACTCTCCAAAATCAAGAAAATAGCGTGCTTGTTTACTCTAAAAGTGAACTCTATTACTGAGTCCCATCTGTTTACTCAATGTGCTCGTATGTGGCTCGCCAAAAGGCTGGATTTACACTACACATGGACGGATAAAAGTGTGACATCCACCATATATGTATCTCATCTCATCAGCTGCACCGCTTATCCTCAGTAGGGTCGCGGGGGTGCTGGAGCCCATCCCAGCAATCATCAGGCAGTGGGCAGGGGACACCCTGAACTGGTTGCCAGTCAATTGCAGGGCACTCAGGGACAGACAACTCGCCCGCTCATTCACACCTAGGGACAATTTGGACCGGCCAATCCACCTGAAATGCATGTCTTTGGAATGTGGGAGGAAACAGGAGTGCCGCACTGTGCCGCACACGCGCTAACCACTGTGCCGCCGTGCCACCCCATATATGTATTAGTCTTATCTGAGAGCCTTTTCTAAAAAGCCTTGGGTGATCATTTAACCCATTAGCCTGTCTTGGATCAATACAACAGTCGTTCGTTTGTCACTTTAGACATTTCCACATGGTTTCATTCACAAAATACATTTGAAATTTTCTGAGCTTCTCCCAATCACCCTTTTCCTTACTGTCGCAACAATAGAGTCCATACGTTATGGGAAACATATGCCTTTTCACATGTCAATTTACAAAAGGGGATCGTAAGTGATAGACTTGAAATAGTGACAGAACTAGAGGGGGCAGTAAATCAAATGGAAAAGTGCCAGTGAAATTGACCAATACACAAGAGGCTTTTTGCATTTATCATTGCTTTCTGTACTACAAATCCCACAATGCTTTGCTTTGAGCATTAAACAACCCCGCATGAGAGAAACAAGCAATGGGATTTCTGGGATGCATAAAAGCTTCAGCCTGCGGACCACATGTGGCCCGTCAGCCTTCTTGATCTGGCTTGCAAGATATGTTCAAAAACCTAATGGTAAAATGTAACGAATGCACTACTATGAATGGTGCCAGTCAGTTCTCGAGTTGGCCCGGGAAGAGATGGGCGCCACCCGTTTGTACTTGCCCAAGACACACCACATTCTCAAGAGTCCTTAACATTTTTTTTACACCCTATATTTTTAGCAG